>NW_027671992.1:0-3236 GCF_964165515.1 Mesoplodon bidens
GATTTCCCCCATTTGAAAGGTAGATAGTGGCGGCCTCAAGGCTGACTGAAAGACATTGCCATTACCCGTCTTCTAGACACCTCTAGGAAGGCGTCAGTGAAGAAAGTGAGTTTTCTCCTACGATTCCAGGAGGTCCCCAGTGTCTTGTTTTGAGTTCATGCTACGTTTGCCCTAGCTCAGTGCCAAGTAAACGTGACCCATAGCCTCAGGTAAGCACGAGTGTTTCCTCTCAGCAATGTTTTGTGTGCAGCCATCTCCATGAGCCGTGACTCGAGAGAGGGCTTTAATTATACTACGGCTTTCCGTAGACCTAAGAGAGTCACGTAGGAATTCCCTTCTGATTGAGAGTGTGTGCACTGTAGTTCCCTTTTATTTTCCGAGAAACATAACACAGAACAGACTGTTGGGGTCAACTCTTTCTATGCAGAGGGAAGGGTAATGAACAGATGCTCGCTGGCAGAGCTTGATTTCTACAGCTCTAAGGCAGCCGCACGACGACGTTTTTTCCAGTATTCCATTCAACGTGGCTCTCCCTCTGCGGAGGCCCTCTGAACTGCACTGAAAGTATCCCTGAGCCTAAAGGGCATCCTGGCAACTCTTACCTGTCATCTCTCTATTGTGAAGCAAGGCACACGGTAGGTCCAGCCTGACAGAAAATGCTGAAAATCTGGTAAAATTATGAGGCATTTGGACGATCCAAAGTCACCTAGGCCGTACTAGTTCATGAAGCGTGTAATGCGATTCATGGCACGCAAAACAGCCCGCGTCCAACGAAGTGTGATCATAGAAAGGCCCAGTGGGGCTGAAAGTCTCCAGTGGTCAGTCAGAGATTGCTGGTTATTTTGCTGTGGTGTCAAGTTGGAAACGCGAGAATGTGGGAGAAGCCGACATTCTCCTTTTGGAAAGCAGCTCCATTGCAGCTTCCAAGCCTGCTGAAACCCACACCACCGCGACACTGCTCACTCCACAGATGCCGCTGAAGAGCAGTTAGTTTTTACCTGAAGAAACCAGGAGCTTGCAATTCCTTCCTGGGAGCTCACCACAGGAGCATACTGTAGCTAAAGTGCCAACTAAATGTGACCTCTAGTCTTGAGGTAAGGTGCACATTTTCCCATTACAAGAGAGAGGGGTGCACCAGTTGCCAGGAAGTCTTAGTCAATGGACGGCTTTAGCTTTAGTAGTGCTCACAGGGCTCAAGACTCTCACGTGGTCACTTCTTTCCAAGGAAGTACACTGTGTCCCCAAAGCCTTCTGAGCACAATCAAGGGATACACAGTTGTGGGAACATTCCTCACCATGCAGTTGGAAGGGCCGGGACCTAATGTGTTCCCTATGGTTAGCGATCCACAGCTTTGAAACAGCCTCAGGAAGGCGGTTCGTGGCAGGCTTTCATTCCATGCGGGTCTGCCACTTGGAGGAAACGTAAGATGCCTTGAAAGAAACCACCGGGACTCCAATTCAGTTTGGGGACTCCTGCTCGAGGTCTCTCTAAGTGATGCGAAAGTGGCCTTTAGGTCCAGACTGAAATAAAGTAGAGATTTACCCTGAGCATCGCTAGGCATTTGGAACATCCAAAGTCACCTAGGCCTACTGAGGGCATTTAGAGGATTATGCCGTTCACCACATGCAGAACACACTGCATCCAAAAGTTTCATCGCAGAAGGCCAAATTGCGTTCCGACGGTCTCCTTTGGATTGCCAGAGAAGATAGGTCTATGTGCTGGGTGATCCAGTTTGTCATGGAGAATCTCGGAAAAGGCAGGATTTCCCCCATTTGAAAGGGAGATAGTGGCGGCGTCAAGGCTGACTGAAAGACATTGCTGTTACCGTCTTCTAGTCACCTCTAGCAATGCCTCAGTGAAGGAAGTGAGTGTTCTCCTACTAATCCAGGTGTTCTCCAGTGCCTTGTTTGGAGTTCATGCTACGTTTGCCCTAGCTCAGTGCCAAGTAAACGTGACCCATAGCCTCAGGTAAGCACGAGTGTTTCCTCTCAGCAATGTTTTGTGTGCAGCCATCTCCATGAGCCGTGACTCGAGAGAGGGTTTGAACTCAACAACGGCTTTCCGTAGCCCTAAGAGAGTCACGTAGGAATTCCCTTCTGAGGGAGAGTGTGTGCCCTGTAGTTCCGTTTTATTTTCCGAGAAACATAACACAGAACAGACTGTGGGGTCAACTGTTTCTATGCAGAGGAAAGGGTAATGAACAGATTCTCGCTGGCAGAGCTTGATTTCTACAGCTCTAAGGCAGCCCCAGGACCACGTTTTTGCCAGTATTCCATTCAACGTGGCTCTGCCTCTGCGGAGGCCCTCTGAACTGCACTGAAAGAATCCCTGAGCCTAATGTGCATCCTGGCAACTCTTACCTGTCATCTCTCTATTGTGGAGCAAGGTACACGGTAGGTCCAGCCTGACAGAAAATGCTGAAAATCCGGTACAATTGTGAGGCATTTGGACGATCCAAAGTCACCTAGGCCGGACTAGTTCATGAAGCGTGTAATGCGATTCATGGCACGCAAAACAGCCCGCGTCCAACGAAGTGTGATCATACAAAGGCCCAGTGGGGCTGAAAGTCTCCAGTGGTCAGTCAGAGATTGCTGGTTATTTTGCTGTGGTGTCAAGTTGGAAACGCGAGAATGTGGGAGAAGCCCGACTTTCTCCCTTTGGAAAGCAGCTCCATTGCAGCTTCCAAGCCTGCTGAAACCCACACCACCGCGACACTGCTCACTCCACAGATGCCGCTGAAGAGCAGTTAGTTTTTACCTGAAGAAACCAGGAGCTTGCAATTCCTTCCTGGGAGCTCACCACAGGAGCATACTGTAGCTAAAGTGCTAACTAAATGTGACCTCTAGTCTTGAGGTAAGGTGCACATTTTCCCATTACAAGAGAGAGGGGTGCACCAGTTGCCAGGAAGTCTTAGTCAATGGACGGCTTTAGCTTTAGTAGGGCTCACAGTGCTCAAGACTCTCACGTGGTCAGTTCTTTCCAAGGAAGTATACTGTGTCCCCATAGCCTTCTGAGCACAATCAAGGGATACACAGTTGTGGGAACATTCCTCACCATGCAGTTGGATGGGCCGGGAACTAATGTGTTCCCTATGGTTAGCGATCCACAGCTTTGAAACAGCCTCAGGAAGGCGGTTCGTGGCAGGCTTTCATTCCATGCGGGTCTGCCACTTGGAGGAAACGTAAGATGCCAAGAAAGAAACCACCGGGACTCCAATTCAGTTTGGGGACTCCTG
>NW_027671990.1:0-27615 GCF_964165515.1 Mesoplodon bidens
AGCCATAAAAAGGAATGAAACTGGGTCATTTGTAGAGAAGTTGATGGATCTAGAGACTGTCATACAGAGTGAAGTAAGCCAGAAAGAGAAAAACAAATATTGTATATTAATGCCTATATGTGGAACCTAGAAAAATGGTAGAGATGAACTGGTTTGCAGGGCAGAAATAGAGACACAGAGGTAGAGAACAAACGTATGGACACAAAGTGGGGGAAGCCATGGGGTGGTGGTGGTGGGATAAGTTGGGAGATTAGGATTGACCTGTATACATGTCTATGCATAAAATAGATAACTAATAATAACCTACTGTATGAAAAAATAACTAAAATTAAATTTCAAATTTTAAAAAATAAAATGTAAAAATAAAACAGAAAAAAAGTTCTTCCATTCACACTGATGTATTTATACGAATGAATTATTTCCATGCTTATATCTATAAATACATAAATGAGGAATAAAATCTAACTTGAACCAAAAAAGAAAAAAAAAAAACAGAACCTGACAGTTATACAGAGGAAAACACTACCAAGGCACTTGCTCCACTGGTAAACAATTCTGAAATTGGTCAGAGGTGGGGAATCATCTCCCATACAGCCAGCAGCCCCGCCCGCCCACGCAAGGAGCATCCTCATTGCAAAGCTGGGAGACCGTGCCGAGGCCTCTGTGAGTAAACGTGAGCTGAGCCCCAGGCCAGATGCTGCTGAACTGTTCCCACCCTTCCCAGGTGAAACACCTGAATATGTACAAGGGCTTGAAAGCCTAGAGGAAGGGCCGTGGAGCCACACCAGCGACAGCACGCAGGCCAACTTGGTGCCTGCAGGTCAGCCAGGATGGTACTGGCCACGGGCGCTCTTCTGGAAGCTTTCTATTGCCCTGCCTGAGATACCCCTTCTGTCCCGTCCCCCACTCCTTTTTTTTCCTTCCTCACCTCAGCCCGGAGAGATATTCCAGTGGAAGTTATGGGTGACACATCCTCTTCTTTACAGGTGGCAGCCTGGCAACTCCTGACGAAAGTCCAGCAGAGCCCCACTCACACCGGGCCACCCACAAGGCCGTGGACCCTCACACCCCCCCACCAGCACAGCCCCGAGACTGCTGACGGGGCAGAGAATATGCAGTCAGGCACAGCTGCAGGGGCTATTGCTGCCTGGAGTGCTGTTTATATTGACCTCAACCCAGGCACACCTGGGGAGGGCTTGCCGGCAGGGTCAGGCTGCCCAGGTCAGCTAATCCTCAGCCCTCAGGGAATCACATTGCAGAAAATGGACCTCGCTAAGACAGAATATTCGCCAAGGAGAAAAAGGACACAATGCCATTTGCAGCACCGTACATGAGTCTCGAGGTAATCACGTGACTTGGAGTAAGTCAGAAAGTGAAAGACACATATCATATCATATCACTTATAGGTGTTACCTATAAATTGATACCAGGGCAAATATTTCCACGGAGAAGGGCAATCACAGATTCATTAAACAAACTTATGGTTCACCAAAGGAAAGGTATGAGGATTGAATTCATTACGATATTGGGGTTAACAGACATATACAAACACAGTAGACGTATATAATCACCAAAGACCTACGGAGTACCAAGAGAAGACTACTCAACATTCTGTCATAACGTACATGGGAAAAGGATCCCAGGAAGAACAGACATATGTATATGTGTAAAAGAACCACCTCTTGCACACCTACAACAAGCTAAACGTTGTACTCAAACTTGCTGTAATAAAAAATAAAAAAATTAAAAACACGAACAAGAAGTAGTGAGACAAACTTGAGGGGCTTTCTCCTGGCACATTCCGTTCTACATTCCAATCTAAAACACGACTTCCATTGAGGCTCTGCTGCCCTAGTAACCAGATTTGGTAAGGGAGAACTGCTGCCACCTTGTGGCCGTTTCACACAACTGCAGGTTTAATGCCAGCGCTAATGGTCAGTGGATATTCCAAATCATTACAGGCCTGTAAATGACACCTGCCCTGAAAACAAATCCTGGGGTCATATATCGACCAAAAAATTCAAAAGACGACCATATTTCAAAACGACAGTTTCAAGAGGCATATTTCACGCACATTAGTGTTCTGCTTCTTTTGCTTTCTTTCTTTCTTTGTTAAAAAAATCGGGAATGGAAAAAGGCAACCCTCAGAATGGGCGAAAACGTTCACAAACGAATCAATGGACAAAGGTTTAATCTCCAATATATATAAACAGCTCATGCAGCTTAATATTAATAAAACAAACAACCCAATACAAAAATGGGCAGAAGATCTAAAGAGACGTTTCTTCAAAGAAGACACAGAGATGGCCAAGACGCACATGAAAAGCTGCTCAACATCACTACTTATTAGAGAAATGCAAATCAAAACTACAATGAGGTAAGACCTCACACCTGTTAGAATCGGCAACATCAGATAATCTACAAACAACAAATTCTGGGGAGGGTGTGGACAAAAGGAACCCTCTTCCGCTATTGGTGGGAATGTAAATTGATACAGTCACTATGGAGAAGAGTATGGAGGTTCCTTTAAAAAACTAAAAAGAGAATTACCATAGGATCCAGGAATCCCACTTCTGGGCATATACCGAGAGAAAACCATAAATCACAGAGACACATTCACCACAATGTTCATTGCAGCACTATTTACAATAGCCAGGTTATGGAAGCAACCTAAATGCCCACAGACAGACGAATGGATAAAGATGTGGTACATATATAAAATGGAATATTACTCAGCCATAAAAAGGAATGAAACTGGGTCATTTGTAGAAAAGTTGATGGATCTAGAGACTGTCATACAGAGTGAAGTAAGCCAGAAAGAGAAAAACAAATATTGTATATTAATGCCTATATGTGGAACCTAGAAAAATGGTAGAGATGAACTGGTGTGCAGGGCAGAAATAGAGACACAGAGGTAGAGAACAAACGTATGGACACAAAGTAGGGGAAGCCATGGGGTGGTGGTGGTGGGATGAGAAGGGAGATTAGGATTGACCTGTATACATGTCTATGCATAAAATAGATAACTAATAATAACCTACTGTATAAAAAAATAACTAAAATTAAATTTCAAAATTTTAAAAAATAAAATGTAAAAATAAAACTGAAAAAAAGTTCTTCCATTCACACTGATGTATTTATACGAATGAATTATTTCCATGCTTATATCTATAAATACATAAATGAGGAATAAAATCTAACTTGAACCAAAAAAGAAAAAAAAAAACTGAACCTAACAGTTATACAGAGGAAAACACTACCAAGGCACTTGCTCCAGTGGTAAACAATTCTGAAATTGGTCAGAGGTGGGGAATCATCTCCCATACAGCCAGCAGCCCCGCCCGCCCACGCCAGGAGCATCCTCATTGCAAAGCTGGGAGACCGTGCCGAGGCCTCTGTGAGTAAACGTGAGCTGAGCCCCAGGCAAGATGCTGCTGAACTGTTCCCACCCTTCCCAGGTGAAACACCTGAATATGTACAAGGGCTTGAAAGCCTAGAGGAAGGGCCGTGGAGCCACACCAGCGACAGCACGCAGGCCAACTTGGTGCCTGCAGGTCAGCCAGGATGGTACTGGCCACGGGCGCTCCTCTGGAAGCTTTCTATTGCTCTGCCTGAGATACCCCTCCTGTCCCGGCCCCCACTCCTTTTTTTCCTTCCTCACCTCAGCCCGGAGAGATATTACAGTGGAAGTTATGGGTGACACATCCTCTTCTTTACAGGTGGCAGCCTGGCAACTCCTGCCGAAAGTCCAGCAGAGCCCCACTCACACCGGGCCACCCACAAAGCCGTGGACCCTCACACCCTCCCACCAGCACAGCCCCGAGACTGCTGACGGGGCAGAGAATATGGAGTCAGGCACAGCTGCAGGGGCTATTGCTGCCTGGAGTGCTGTTTATATTGACCTCAACCCAGGCACACCTGTGGAGGGCTTGTCGGCAGGGTCAGGCTGCCCAGGTCAGCTAATCCTCAGCCCTCAGGGAATCACATTGCAGAATATGGACCTCGCTAAGACAGAATATTCGCCAAGGAAAAAAAGGACCCAATGCCATTTGCAGCACCGTAGATGAGTCTCGAGGTAATCACGTGACTTGGAGTAAGTCAGAAAGTGAAAGACACATATCATATCATATCACTTATAGGTGTTACCTATAAATTGATACCAGGGCAGATATTTCCACGGAGAAGGGCAATCACAGATTCATTAAACAAACTTATGGTTCACCAAAGGAAAGGTGTGAGGATTGAATTCATTACGATATTGGGGTTAACAGACATATACAAACACAGTAGACGTATATAATCACCAAAGACCTACAGAGTACCAAGAGAAGACTACTCAACATTCTATCTTAACGTACATGGGAAAAGGATCCCAGGAAGAACAGACATATGTATATGTGTAAAAGAACCACCTCTTGCACACCTACAACAAGCTAAACGTTGTACTCAAACTTGCTGTAATAAAAAATAAAAAATTAATTTAAAAACACGAACAAGAAGTAGTGAGACAAACTTGAGGGGCTTTCTCCTGGCGCATTCCGTTCTACATTACAATCTAGAACGCGACTTTCATTGAGGCTCTGCTGCCCTAGTAACCAGATTTGGTAAGGGAGAACTGCTGCCACCTTGTGGCCGTTTCACACAACAGCAGCTTTAATCCCAGCGCTAATGGTCAGTGGATATTCCAAATCATTACAGGCCTGTAAATGACACCTGCCCTGAAAACAAATCCTGGGGTCATATATCGACCAAAAAATTCAAAAGACGTCCATATTTCAAAACGACAGTTTCAAGAGGCATATTTCACGCACATTAGTGTTCTGCTTCTTTTGCTTGCTTTCTTTCTTTGTTAAAAAAACGGGAATGGAAAAAGGCAACCCTCAGAATGGGCGAAAACGTTCACAAACGAATCAATGGACAAAGGTTTAATCTCCAATATATATAAACAGCTCATGAAGCTTAATATTAATAAAACAAACAACCCAATACAAAAATGGGCAGAAGATCTAAAGAGACGTTTCTTCAAAGAAGACACAGAGATGGCCAAGACGCACATGAAAAGCTGCTCAACATCACTAATTATTAGAGAAATGCAAATCAAATCTACAATGAGGTAAGACCTCACACCTGTAAGAATCGGCATCATCAGATAATCTACAAACAACAAATTCTGGGGAGGGTGTGGACAAAAGGAACCCTCTTCCGCTATTGGTGGGAATGTAAATTGATACAGTCACTATGGAGAACAGTATGGAGGTTCCTTTAAAAAACTAAAAAGAGAATTACCATAGGATCCAGCAATCCCACTTCTGGGCATATACCCAGAGAAAACCATAAATCACAGAGACACATTCACCACAATGTTCATTGCAGCACTATTTACAATAGCCAGGTAATGGAAGCAACCTAAATGCCCACAGACAGACGAATGGATAAAGATGTGGTACATATATAAAATGGAATATTACTCAGCCATATAAAGGAATGAAAGTGGGTCATTTGTAGAGAAGTTGATGGATCTAGAGACTGTCATACAGAGTGAAGTAAGTCAGAAAGAGAAAAACAAATATTGTATATTAATGCCTATAGTTGGAACCTAGAAAAATGGTACAGATGAACTGGTTTGCAGGGCAGAAATAGAGACACAGAGGTAGAGAACAAACGTATGGACACAAAGTGGGGGAAGCCATGGGGCGGTGGTGGTGAGATGAGTTGGGAGATTGGGATTGACCTGTATACATGTATATGCATAAATTAGATAACTAATAATAACCTACTGTATAAAAAATAAATAAATTTAAATTTCAAAAATTTGAAAAATAAAGTGTAAAAATAAAACAGAAAAAAAGTTCTTCCATTCACACTGATTCATTTATAAGAATGAATTATTTCCATGCTTATATCCATAAATACATAAAAGAGGAATAAAATCTAACTTGAACCAAAAAAGAAAAAAAAACTGAACCTAACAGTTATACAGAGGAAAACACTACCAAGGCACTTGCTCCAGTGGTAAACAATTCAGAAATTGGTCAGAGGTGGGCAATCATCCCCCATACAGCCAGCAGCCCCGCCCGCCCATGCAATGAGCGTCCTTATTGCAAAGCTGGGGGACCGTGCCGAGGCCTCTGTGAGTAAACGTGAGCTGAGCCCCAGGCCAGCTGCTGCTGAACTGTTCCCACCCTTCCCAGGTGAAACACCTGAATATGTACAAGGGCTTGAAAGCCTAGAGGAAGGGCCATGGAGCCACACCAGCGACAGCACGCCGGCCAACTTGGTGCCTGCAGGTCAGCCAGGATGGTCCTGGCCACGGGCGCTCTTCTGGAAGCTTTCCATTGCCCTGCCTGAGATACCCCTCCTGTCCCGGCCCCGACTCCTTTTTTTCCTTCCTCACCTCAGCCCGAGAGATATTCCAGTGGAAGTTATGGGTGACACATCCTCTTCTTTACAGGTGGAAGCTTGGCCACTCCTGCAGAAAGTCCAGCAGAGCCCCACTCACACCGGGCCACCAACAAAGCCGTGGATCCTGACACCCTCCCACCAGCACAGCCCCGAGACTGCTGACGGGGCAGAGAATATGGAGTCAGGCACAGCTGCAGGGGCTATTGCTGCCTGGAGTGCTGTTTATATTGACCTCAACCCAGGCACACTGGGAAGGTCTTGCCGGCAGGGTCAGGCTGCCCAGGTCAGCTAATCCTCAGCCCTCAGGGAATCACATTGCAGAAAATGGACTTCGCTAAGACAGAATATTCGCCAAGGAAAAAAAGGACACAATGCCATTTGCAGCACCGTAGATGAGTCTAGAGGTAATCACGTGACTTGGAGTAAGTCAGAAAGTGAAAGACACATATCATATGATATCACTTATAGGTGTTACCTATAAATTGATACCAGGGCAGATATTTCCACGGAGAAGGTCAATCACAGATTCATTAAACAAACTTATGGTTCACCAAAGGGAAGTTGTGAGGATTGAATTCATTACGATATTGGGGTTAACAGACATATACAAACACAGTAGACGTATATAATCACCAAAGACCTACGGAGTACCAAGAGAAGACTACTCAACATTCTGTCATAACGTACATGGGAAAAGGATCCCAGGAAGAAAAGACATATGTATATGTGTAAAAGAACCACCTCTTGCACACCTACAACAAGCTAAACGTTGTACTCAAACTTGCTGTGATAAAAAATAAAAAAATTAAATTAAAAACACGAACAAGAATTAGTGAGACAAACTTGAGGGGCTTTCTCCTGGCACATTCCTTTCTACATTCCAATCTAGAACGCGACTTCCATTGAGGCTCTGCTGCCCTAGTAACCAGATTTGGTAAGGGAGAACTGCTGCCACCTTGTGGCCGTTTCACACAACAGCAGCTTTAATCCCAGCGCTAATGGTCAGAGGATATTCCAAATCATTACAGGCCTGAAAATGACACCTGCCCTGAAAACAAATCCTGGGGTCCTATATCGACCAAAAAATTCATAAGACGTCCATATTTCAAAACGACAGTTTCAAGAGGCATATTTCACGCACATTAGTGTTCTGCTTCGTTTGCTTTCTTTCTTTCTTTGTTAAAAAACGGGAATGGAAAAAGGCAACCCTCAGAATGGGCGAAAACGTTCACAAACGAATGAATGGACAAAGGTTTAATCTCCAATATATATAAACAGCTCATGCAGCTTAATATTAATAAAACAAACAACCCAATACAAAAATGGGCAGAAGATCTAAAGAGACGTTTCTTCAAAGAAGACACAGAGATGGCCAAGACGCACATGAAAAGCTGCTCAACATCACTAATTATTAGAGAAATGCAAATCAAAACTACAATGAGGTAAGACCTCACACCTGTTAGAATCGGCATCATCAGATAATCTACCAACAACAAATTCTGGGGAGGGTGTGGACAAAAGGAACCCTCTTCTGCTATTGGTGGGAATGTAAATTGATACAGTCACTATGGAGAACAGTATGGAGGTTCCTTTAAAAAACTAAAAAGAGAATTACCATAGGATCCAGCAATCCCACTTCTGGGCATATACCCAGAGAAAACCATAAATCACAAAGACACATTCACCACAATGTTCATTGCAGCACTATTTACAATAGCCAGGTAATGGAAGCAACCTAAATGGCCACAGACAGACGAATGGATAAAGATGTGGTACATATATAAAATGGAATATTACTCAGCCATAAAAAGGAATGAAACTGGGTCATTTGTAGAGAAGTTGATAGATCTAGATACTGTCATACAGAGTGAAGTAAGTCAGAAAGAGAAAAACAAATATTGTATATTAATGCCTATATGTGGAACCTAGAAAAATGGTACAGATGAACTGGTTTGCAGGGCAGAAATAGAGACACAGAGGCAGAGAACAAACGTATGGACACAAATTTGGGGAAGCCATGGGGTGGTGGTGGTGGGATGAGTTGGGAGATTGGGATTGACCTGTATACATGTCTATGCATAAAATAGATAACTAATAATAACCTACTGTATGAAAAAATAAATAAAATTAAATTTCAAAATTTTTAAAAATAAAATGTAAAAATAAAACAGAAAAAAAGTTCCTCCATTCACACTGATGTATTTATAAGAATGAATTATTTCCATGCTTATATCCATAAATACATAAAAGAGGAATAAAATATAACTTGAACCAAAAAAGAAAAAAAATGCTGAACCTAACAGTTATACAGAGGGAAACACAACCAAGGCACTTGCTCCAGTGGTAAACAATTCAGAAATTGGTCAGAGGTGGGGAATCATCCCCCTTACAGCCAGCAGCCCCGCCCACCCACGCAAGGAGCGTCCTTATTGCAAAGCTGTGGGAACGTGCCGAGGCCTCTGTGAGTAAACGTGAGCTGAGCCCCAGGCCAGCTGCTGCTGAACTGTTCCCACCCTTCCCAGGTGAAACACCTGAATAGGTACAAGGGCTTGAAAGCCTAGAGGAAGGGCCGTGGAGCCACACCAGCGACAGCACGCAGGCCAACTTGGTGCCTGCAGGTCAGCCAGGATGGTCCTGGCCACGGGCGCTCTTCTGGAAGCTTTCCATTGCCCTGCCTGAGATACCCCTCCTGTCCTGGCCCCCACTCCTTTTTTTCCTTCCTCACCTCAGCCCGGAGAGATATTCCAGTGGAAGTTATGGGTGACACATCCTCTTTTTTACAGGTTGCAGCCTGGCAACTCATGCAGAAAGTCCAGCAGAGCCCCACTCACACCGGGCCATCCACAAAGCCGTGGACCCTCACAGCCTCCCACCAGCACAGCCCCGAGACTGCTGACGGGGCAGAGAATATGGAGTCAGGCACAGCTGCAGGGGCTATTGCTGCCTGGAGTTCTGTTTATATTGACCTCAACCCAGGCACACCTGTGGAGGGCTTGTCGGCAGGGTCAGGCTGCCCAGGTCAGCTAATCCTCAGCCGTCAGGGAATCACTTTGCAGAAAATGGACCTCGCTAAGACAGAATATTCGCCAAGGAAAAAAAGGACACAATGCCATTTGCAGCCCCGTAGATGAGTCTAGAGCTAATCACGTGACTTGGAGTAAGTCAGAAAGTGAAAGACACATATCATATCATATCACTTATAGGTTTTACGTATAAATTGATATCAGGGCTGATATTTCCACGGAGAAGGGCAATCACAGATTCATTAAACAAACTTATGGTTCTCCAAAGGAAAGGTTTGAGGATTGAATTCATTACGATATTGGGGTTAACAGACATATACAAACACAGTAGACGTATATAATCACCAAAGACCTACGGAGTACCAAGAGAAGACTACTCAACATTCTGTCATAACGTACATGGGAAAAGGATCCCAGGAAGAACAGACATATGTATATGTGTATAAGAACCACCTCTTGCACACCTACAACAAGCTAAACGTTGTACTCAAACTTGCTGTAATAAAAAATAAAAAATTAGGGGCTTCCCTGGTGGCGCAGTGGTTGAGAGTCCGCCTGCCGATGCAGGGGACACGGGTTCGTGCCCCTATCCCGGAAGATCCCACATGCCGCGCAGCGGCTGGGCCCGCGAGCCATGGCCGCGGAGCCTGTGTGTCCGGAGCCTGTGCTCCGCAACGGGAGAGGCCACAGCAGTGAGAGGCCCGCGTACAGCAAAAAAAAATAAAAAAAAAAAATAAAAAAATAAAAAAATAAAAAAATAAAAAATTAAATTAAAAACACGAACAAGAAGTAGTGAGACAAACTTGAGGGGCTTTCTCCTGGCACATTCCGTTCTACATTCTAATCTAGAACACGACTTCCATTGAAGCTCTGCTGCCCTAGTAACCAGATTTGGTAAGGGAGAACTGCTGCCACCTTGTGGCCGTTTCACACAACTGCAGGTTTAATGCCAGCGCTAATGGTCAGAGGATAATCCAAATCATTACAGGCCTGTAAATGACACCTGCCCTGAAAACAAATCCTGGGGTCATATATCGACCAAAAAATTCAAAAGACGTCCATATTTCAAAACGACAGTTTCAAGAGGCATATTTCACGCACATTAGTGTTCTGCTTCTTTTGCTTTCTTTCGTTCTTTGTTAAAAAAACGGGAATGGAGAAAGGCAACCCTCAGAATGGGCGAAAACGTTCACAAACGAATCAATGGACAAAGGTTTAGTCTCCAATATATATAAACAGCTCATGCAGCTTAATATTAATAAAACAAACAACCCAATACAAAAATGGGCAGAAGATCTAAAGAGACGTTTCTTCAAAGAAGACACAGAGATGGCCAAAACGCACATGAAAAGCTGCTCAACATCACTAATTATTAGAGAAATGCAAATCAAAACTACAATGAGGTAAGACCTCACACCTGTTAGAATCGGCATCATCAGATAATCTACAATCAACAAATTCTGGGGACGGTGTGGACAATAGGAACCCTCTTCCGCTATTGGTGGGAATGTAAATTGATACAGTCACTATGGAGAACAGTATGGAGGTTCCTTTAAAAAACTAAAAAGAGAATTACCATAGGATCCAGCAATCCCACTTCTGGGCATATACCCAGAGAAAACCATAAATCACAAAGACACATTCACCACAATGTTCATTGCAGCACTATTTACAATAGCCAGGTAATGTAAGCAACCTAAATGCCCACAGACAGACGAATGGATAAAGATGTGGTACATATACAAAATGGAATATTACTCAGCCATAAAAAGGAATGAAACTGGGTCATTTGTAGAGAAGTTGATGGATCTAGAGACTGTCATACAGAGTGAAGTAAGCCAGAAAGAGAAAAACAAATATTGTATATTAATGCGTATATGTGGAACCTAGAAAAATGGTAGAGATGAACTGGTTTGCAGGGCAGAAATAGAGACACAGAGGTAGAGAACAAACGTATGGACACAAAGTGGGGGAAGCCATGGGGTGGTGGTGGTGGGATAAGTTGGGAGATTAGGATTGACCTGTATACATGTCTATGCATAAAATAGATAACTAATAATAACCTACTGTATGAAAAAATAACTAAAATTAAATTTCAAAATTTTATAAAATAAAATGTAAAAATAAAACAGAAAAAAAGTTCTTCCATTCACACTGATGTATTTATACGAATGAATTATTTCCATGCTTATATCTATAAATACATAAATGAGGAATAAAATCTAACTTGAACCAAAAAAGAAAAAAAAAAAAACTGAACCAGACAGTTATACAGAGGAAAACACTACCAAGGCACTTGCTCCACTGGTAAACAATTCTGAAATTGGTCAGAGGTGGGGAATCATCTCCCATACAGCCAGCAGCCCCGCCCGCCCACGCAAGGAGCATCCTCATTGCAAAGCTGGGAGACCGTGCCGAGGCCTCTGTGAGTAAACGTGAGCTGAGCCCCAGGCCAGATGCTGCTGAACTGTTCCCACCCTTCCCAGGTGAAACACCTGAATATGTACAAGGGCTTGAAAGCCTAGAGGAAGGGCCGTGGTGCCACAGCAGCGACAGCACGCAGGCCAACTTGGTGCCTGCAGGTCAGCCAGGGTGGTACTGGCCACGGGCGCTCTTCTGGAAGCTTTCTATTGCCCTGCCTGAGATACCCCTTCTGTCCCGTCCCCCACTCCTTTTTTTCCTTCCTCACCTCAGCCCGGAGAGATATTCCAGTGGAAGTTATGGGTGACACATCCTCTTCTTTACAGGTGGCAGCCTGGCAACTCCTGAATAAAGTCCAGCAGAGCCCCACTCACACCGGGCCACCCACAAGGCCGTGGACCCTCACACCCCCCCACCAGCACAGCCCCGAGACTGCTGACGGGGCAGAGAATATGGAGTCAGGCACAGCTGCAGGGGCTATTGCTGCCTGGAGTGCTGTTTATATTGACCTCAACCCAGGCACACCTGGGGAGGGCTTGCCGGCAGGGTCAGGCTGCCCAGGTCAGCTAATCCTCAGCCCTCAGGGAATCACATTGCAGAAAATGGACCTCGCTAAGACAGAATATTCGCCAAGGAGAAAAAGGACACAATGCCATTTGCAGCACCGTACATGAGTCTCGAGGTAATCACGTGACTTGGAGTAAGTCAGAAAGTGAAAGACACATATCATATCATATCACTTATAGGTGTTACCTATAAATTGATACCAGGGCAAATATTTCCACGGAGAAGGGCAATCACAGATTCATTAAACAAACTTATGGTTCACCAAAGGAAAGGTGTGAGGATTGAATTCATTACGATATTGGGGTTAACAGACATATACAAACACAGTAGACGTATATAATCACCAAAGACCTACGGAGTACCAAGAGAAGACTACTCAACATTCTGTCATAACGTACATGGGAAAAGGATCCCAGGAAGAACAGACATATGTATATGTGTAAAAGAACCACCTCTTGCACACCTACAACAAGCTAAACGTTGTACTCAAACTTGCTGTAATAAAAAATAAAAAATTAATTTAAAAACACGAACAAGAAGTAGTGAGACAAACTTGAGGGGCTTTCTCCTGGCGCATTCCGTTCTACATTACAATCTAGAACGCGACTTTCATTGAGGCTCTGCTGCCCTAGTAACCAGATTTGGTAAGGGAGAACTGCTGCCACCTTGTGGCCGTTTCACACAACAGCAGCTTTAATCCCAGCGCTAATGGTCAGTGGATATTCCAAATCATTACAGGCCTGTAAATGACACCTGCCCTGAAAACAAATCCTGGGGTCATATATCGACCAAAAAATTCAAAAGACGTCCATATTTCAAAACGACAGTTTCAAGAGGCATATTTCACGCACATTAGTGTTCTGCTTCTTTTGCTTGCTTTCTTTCTTTGTTAAAAAAACGGGAATGGAAAAAGGCAACCCTCAGAATGGGCGAAAACGTTCACAAACGAATCAATGGACAAAGGTTTAATCTCCAATATATATAAACAGCTCATGCAGCTTAATATTAATAAAACAAACAACCCAATACAAAAATGGGCAGAAGATCTAAAGAGACGTTTCTTCAAAGAAGACACAGAGATGGCCAAGACACACATGAAAAGCTGCTCAACATCACTAATTATTAGAGAAATGCAAATCAAAACTACAATGAGGTAAGACCTCACACCTGTGAGAATCGGCCTCATCAGATAATCTACAAACAACAAATTCTGGGGAGGGTGTGGATAAAAGGAACCCTCTTCCGCTATTGGTGGGAATGTAAATTGATACAGTCACTATGGAGAACAGTATGGAGGTTCCTTTAAAAAACTAAAAAGAGAATTACCATAGGATCCAGCAATCCCACTTCTGGGCATATACCCAGAGAAAACCATAAATCACAAAGACACATTCACCACAATGTTCATTGCAGCACTATTTACAATAGCCAGGTAATGGAAGCAACCTAAATGCCCACAGACAGACGAATGGATAAAGATGTGGTACATATATAAAATGGAATATTACTCAGCCAAAAAAAGGAATGAAACTGAGTCATTTGTAGAGAAATTGATGGATCTAGAGACTGTCATACAGAGTGAAGTAAGTCAGAAAGAGAAAAACAAATATTGTATATTAATGCCTATATGTGGAACCTAGAAAAATGGTACAGATGAACTGGTTTGCAGGGCAGAAATAGAGACACAGAGGTAGAGAACAAACGTATGGACACAAAGTGGGGGTAGCCATGGGGTGGTGGTGGTGGGATGAGTTGGGAGATTGGGATTGACCTGTATACATGTATATGCATAAAATAGATAACTAATAATAACCTACTGTATAGAAAAATAAATTAAATTAAATTTCAAAATTTTTAAAAATAAAATGTAAAAATAAAACAGAAAAAAAGTTCTTCCATTCACACTGATGTATTTATAAGAATGAATTATTTCCATGCTTATATCCATAAATACATAAAAGAGGAATAAAATCTAACTTGAACCAAAAAAGAAAAAAAAAACTGAACCTAACATTTATACAGAGGAAAACACTACCAAGGCACTTGCTCCAGTGGTAAACAATTCTGAAATTGGTCAGAGTTGGGGAATCATCTCCCATACAGCCAGCAGCCCCGCCCGCCCACGCAAGGAGCGTCCTTATTGCAAAGCTGGGGGACCGTGCCGAGGCCTCTGTGAGGAAACGTGAGCTGAGCCCCAGGCCAGCTGCTGCTGAACTCTTCCCACCCTTCCCAGGTGAAACACCTGAATATGTACAAGGGCTTGAAAGCCTAGAGGAAGGGCCGTGGAGCCACACCAGCGACAGCACGCAGGCCAACTTGGTGCCTGCAGGTCAGCCAGGATGGTCCTGGCCACGGGCGCTCTTCTGGAAGCTTTCCATTGCCCTGCCTGAGATACCCCTCCTGTCCCGGCCCCCACTCCTTTTTTTCCTTCCTCACCTCAGCCCGGAGAGATATTCCAGTGGAAGTTATGGGTGACACATCCTCTTCTTTACAGGTGGCAGCCTGGCAACTCCTGCCGAAAGTCCAGCAGAGCTCCACTCACACCGGGCCCCCCACAAAGCCGTGGACCCTCACACCCTCCCACCAGCACAGCCCCGAGACTGCTGACGGGGCAGAGATTATGCAGTCAGGCACAGCTGCAGGGGCTATTGCTGCCTGGAGTGCTGTTTATATTGACCTCAACCCAGGCACACCTGGGGAGGGCTTGCCGGCAGGGTCAGGCTGCCCAGGTCAGCTAATCCTCAGCCCTCGGGGAATCACATTGCAGAAAATGGACCTCGCTAAGACAGAATATTCGCCAAGGAAAAAAAGGACACAATGCCATTTGCAGCACCGTAGATGAGTCTCGAGGTAATCACGTGACTTGGAGTAAGTCAGAAAGTGAAAGACACATATCATATCATATCACTTATAGGTGTTACCTATAAATTGATACCAGGGCAGATATTTCCACGGAGAAGGGCAATCACAGATTCATTAAACAAACTTATGGTTCACCAAAGGAAAGGTGTGAGGATTGAATTCATTACGATATTGGGGTTAACAGACATATACAAACACAGTAGACGTATAGATTCACCAAAGACCTACGGAGTACCAAGAGAAGACTACTCAACATTCTGTCATAACGTACATGGGAAAAGGATCCCAGGAAGAACAGACATATGTATATGTATAAAAGAACCACCTCTTGCACACCTACAACAAGCTAAACGTTGTACTCAAACTTGCTGTAATAAAAAATAAAAAATTAAATTAAAAACACGAACAAGAAGTAGTGAGACAAACTTGAGGGGCTTTCTCCTGGCACATTCCGTTCTACATTCCAATCTATAATGCGACTTCCATTGAGGCTCTGCTGCCCTAGTAACCAGATTTGGTAAGGGAGAACTGCTGCCACCTTGTGGCCGTTTCACACAACAGCAGCTTTAATCCCAGCGCTAATGGTCAGTGGATATTCCTAATCATTACAGGCCTGTAAATGACACCTGCCCTGAAAACATATCCTGGGGTCATATATCGACCAAAAAATTCAAAAGACGTCCATATTTCAAAACGACAGTTTCAAGAGGCATATTTCACGCACTTTAGTGTTCTGCTTCTTTTGCTTGCTTTCTTTCTTTGTTAAAAAAATGGGAATGGAAAAAGGCAACCCTCAGAATGGGCGAAAACGTTCACAAACGAATCAATGGACAAAGGTTTAATCTCCAATATATATAAACAGCTCATGCAGCTTAATATTAATAAAACAAACAACCCAATACAAAAATGGGCAGAAGATCTAAAGAGACGTTTCTTCAAAGAAGACTCAGAGATGGCCAAGACGCACATGAAAAGCTGCTCAACATCACTAATTATTAGAGAAATGCAAATCAAAACTACAATGAGGTAAGACCTCACACCTGTGAGAATCGGCCTCATCAGATAATCTACAAACAACAAATTCTGGGGAGGGTGTGGACAAAAGGAACCCTCTTCCGCTATTGGTGGGAATGTAAATTGATACAGTCACTATGGAGAACAGTATGGAGGTTCCTTTAAAAAACTAAAAAGAGAATTACCATAGGATCCAGCAATCCCACTTCTGGGCATATACCCAGAGAAAACCATAAATCACAAAGACACATTCACCACAATGTTCATTGCAGCACTATTTACAATAGCCAGGTAACGGAAGCAACCTAAATGCCCACAGACAGACGAATGGATAAAGATGTGGTACATATATAAAATGGAATATTACTCAGCCAAAAAAAGGAATGAAACTGGGTCATTTGTAGAGAAATTGATGGATCTAGAGACTGTCATACAGAGTGAAGTAAGTCAGAAAGAGAAAAACAAATATTGTATATTAATGCCTATATGTGGAACCTAGAAAAATGGTACAGATGAACTGGTTTGCAGGGCAGAAATAGAGACACAGAGGTAGAGAACAAACGTATGGACATGGACACAAAGTGGGGGAAGCCATGGGGTGGTGGTGGTGGGATGAGTTGGTAGATTGGGATTGAGCTGTATACATGTATATGCATAAAATAGATAACTAATAATAACCTACTGTATAGAAAAATAAATTAAATTAAATTTCAAAATTTTTAAAAATAAAATGTAAAAATAAAACAGAAAAAAAGTTCTTCCATTCACACTGATGTATTTATAAGAATGAATTATTTCCATGCTTATATCCATAAATACATAAAAGAGGAATAAAATCTAACTTGAACCAAAAAAGAAAAAAAAAACTGAACCTAACATTTATACAGAGGAAAACACTACCAAGGCACTTGCTCCAGTGGTAAACAATTCTGAAATTGGTCAGAGGTGGGGAATCATCTCCCATACAGCCAGCAGCCCCGCCTGCCCACGCAAGGAGCGTCCTTATTGCAAAGCTGGGGTACCGTGCCGAGGCCTCTGTGAGGAAACGTGAGCTGAGCCCCAGGCCAGCTGCTGCTGAACTCTTCCCACCCTTCCCAGGTGAAACACCTGAATATGTACAAGGGCTTGAAAGCCTAGAGGAAGGGCCGTGGAGCCACACCAGCGACAGCACGCAGGCCAACTTGGTGCCTGCAGGTCAGCCAGGATGGTCCTGGCCACGGGCGCTCTTCTGGAAGCTTTCCATTGCCCTGCCTGAGATACCCCTCCTGTCCCGTCCCCCACTCCTTTTTTTCCTTCCTCACCTCAGGCCGGAGAGATATTCCAGTGGAAGTTATGGGTGACACATCCTCTTCTTTACAGGTGGCAGCCTGGCAACTCCTGCCGAAAGTCCAGCAGAGCCCCACTCACACCGGGCCCCCCACAAAGCCGTGGACCCTCACACCCTCCCACCAGCACAGCCCCGAGACTGCTGACGGGGCAGAGATTATGCAGTCAGGCACAGCTGCAGGGGCTATTGCTGCCTGGAGTGCTGTTTATATTGACCTCAACCCAGGCACACCTGGGGAGGGCTTGCCGGCAGGGTCAGGCTGCCCAGGCCAGCTAATCCTCAGCCCTCGGGGAATCACATTGCAGAAAATGGACCTCGCTAAGACAGAATATTCGCCAAGGAAAAAAAGGACACAATGCCATTTGCAGCACCGTAGATGAGTCTCGAGGTAATCACGTGACTTGCAGTAAGTCAGAAAGTGAAAGACACATATCATATCATATCACTTATAGGTGTTACCTATAAATTGATACCAGGGCAGATATTTCCACGGAGAAGGGCAATCACAGATTCATTAAACAAACTTATGGTTCACCAAAGGAAAGGTGTGAGGATTGAATTCATTACGATATTGGGGTTAACAGACATATACAAACACAGTAGACGTATAGATTCACCAAAGACCTACGGAGTACCAAGAGAAGACTACTCAACATTCTGTCATAACGTACATGGGAAAAGGATCCCAGGAAGAACAGACATATGTATATGTGTAAAAGAACCACCTCTTGCACACCTACAACAAGCTAAACGTTGTACTCAAACTTGCTGTAATAAAAAATAAAAAATTAAATTAAAAACACGAACAAGAAGTAGTGAGACAAACTTGAGGGGCTTTCTCCTGGCACATTCCGTTCTACATTCCAATCTAGAACGCGACTTCCATTGAGGCTCTGCTGCCCTAGTAACCAGATTTGGTAAGGGAGAACTGCTGCCACCTTGTGGCCGTTTCACACAACAGCAGCTTTAATCGCAGCGCTAATGGTCAGTGGATATTCCAAATCATTACAGGCCTGTAAATGACACCTGCCCTGAAAACATATCCTGGGGTCATATATCGACCAAAAAATTCAAAAGACGTCCATATTTCAAAACGACATTTTCAAGAGGCATATTTCACGCACATTAGTGTTCTGCTTCTTTTGCTTGCTTTCTTTCTTTGTTAAAAAAACGGGAATGGAAAAAGGCAACCCTCAGAATGGGCGAAAACGTTCACAAACGAATCAATGGACAAAGGTTTAATCTCCAATATATATAAACAGCTCATGCAGCTTAATATTAATAAAACAAACAACCCAATACAAAAATGGGCAGAAGATCTAAAGAGACGTTTCTTCAAAGAAGACACAGAGATGGCCAAGACGCACATGAAAAGCTGCTCAACATCACTAATTATTAGAGAAATGCAAATCAAAACTACAATGAGGTAAGACCTCACACCTGTGAGAATCGGCCTCATCAGATAATCTACAAACAACAAATTCTGGGGAGGGTGTGGACAAAAGGAACCCTCTTCCGCTATTGGTGGGAATGTAAATTGATACAGTCACTATGGAGAACAGTATGGAGGTTCCTTTAAAAAACTAAAAAGAGAATTACCATAGGATCCAGCAATCCCACTTCTGGGCATATACCCAGAGAAAACCATAAATCACAAAGACACATTCACCACAATGTTCATTGCAGCACTATTTACAATAGCCAGGTAACGGAAGCAACCTAAATGCCCACAGACAGACGAATGGATAAAGATGTGATACATATATAAAATGGAATATTACTCAGCCAAAAAAAGGAATGAAACTGAGTCATTTGTAGAGAAATTGATGGATCTAGAGACTGTCATACAGAGTGAAGTAAGTCAGAAAGAGAAAAACAAATATTGTATATTAATGCCTATATGTGGAACCTAGAAAAATGGTACAGATGAACTGGTTTGCAGGGCAGAAATAGAGACACAGAGGTAGAGAACAAACGTATGGACATGGACACAAAGTGGGGGAAGCCATGGGGTGGTGGTGGTGGGATGAGTTGGGAGATTGGGATTGACCTGTATACATGTATATGCATAAAATAGATAACTAATAATAACCTACTGTATAGAAAAATAAATTAAATTAAATTTCAAAATTTTTAAAAATAAAATGTAAAAATAAAACAGAAAAAAAGTTCTTCCATTCACACTGATGTATTTATAAGAATGAATTATTTCCATGCTTATATCCATAAATACATAAAAGAGGAATAAAATCTAACTTGAACCAAAAAAGAAAAAAAAAAAACTGAACCTAAGAGTTATACAGAGGAAAACACTACCAAGGCACTTGCTCCACTGGTAAACAATTCTGAAATTGGTCAGAGGTGGGGAATCATCTCCCATACAGCCAGCAGCCCCGCCCGCCCACGCAAGGAGCATCCTCATTGCAAAGCTGGGGGACCGTGCCGAGGCCTCTGTGAGTAAACGTGAGCTGAGCCCCAGGCCAGATGCTGCTGAACTGTTCCCACCCTTCCCAGGTGAAACACCTGAATATGTACAAGGGCTTGAAAGCCTAGAGGAAGGGCCGTGGAGCCACACCAGCGACAGCACGCAGGCCAACTTGGTGCCTGAAGGTCAGCCAGGATGGTACTGGCCACGGGCGCTCTTCTGGAAGCTTTCTATTGCCCTGCCTGAGATACCCCTCCTGTCCCGGCCCCCACTCCTTTTTTTCCTTCCTCACCTCAGCCCGGAGAGATATTCCAGTGGAAGTTATGGGTGACACATCCTCTTCTTTACAGGTGGCAGCCTGGCAACTCCTGCAGAAAGTCCAGCAGAGCCCCACTCACACCGGGCCACCCACAAAGCAGTGGACCCTCACACCCTCCCACCAGCACAGCCCCGAGACTGCTGACGGGGCAGAGGATATGGAGTCAGGCACAGCTGCAGGGGCTATTGCTGCCTGGAGTGCTGTTTATATTGACCTCAACCCAGGCACACCTGGGGAGGGCTTGCCGGCAGGGTCAGGCTGCCCAGGTTACCTAATCCTCAGCCCTCAGGGAATCACATTGCAGAATATGGACCTCGCTAAGACAGAATATTCGCCAAGGAGAAAAAGGACACAATGCCATTTGCAGCACCGTAGATGAGTCTCGAGGTAATCACGTGACTTGGAGTAAGTCAGAAAGTGAAAGACACATATCATATCATATCACTTATAGGTGTTACCTATAAATTGATACCAGGGCAGATATTTCCACGGAGAAGGGCAATCACAGATTCATTAAACAAACTTATGGTTCACTAAAGGAAAGGTGTGAGGATTGAATTCATTATGATATTGGGGTTAACAGACATATACAAACACAGTAGACGTATATAATCACCAAAGACCTACGGAGTACCAAGAGAAGACTACTCAACATTCTGTCATAACATACATGGGAAAAGGATCCCAGGAAGAACAGACATATGTATATGTGTAAAAGAACCACCTCTTGCACACCTACAACAAGCTAAACGTTGTACTCAAACTTGCTGTAATAAAAAATAAAAAATTAAATTAAAAACACGAACAAGATGTAGTGAGACAAACTTGAGGGGCTTTCTCCTGGCACATTCCGTTCTACATTCCAATCTAGAACACGACTTCCATTGAGGCTCTGCTGCCCTAGTAACCAGATTTGGTAAGGGAGAACTGCTGCCGCCTTGTGGCCGTTTCACACAACTGCAGGTTTAATGCCAGCGCTAATGGTCAGTGTATATTCCAAATCATTACAGGCCTGTAAATGACACCTGCCCTGAAAACAAATCCTGGGGTCATATATCGACCAAAAAATTCAAAAGACGTCCATATTTCAAAACGACAGTTTCAAGAGGCATATTTCACGCACATTAGTGTTCTGCTTCTTTTGCTTGCTTGCTTTCTTTGTTAAAAAAACGGGAATGGAAAAAGGCAACCCTCAGAATGGGCGAAAACGTTCACAAACGAATCAATGGACAAAGGTTTAATCTCCAATATATATAAACAGCTCATGCAGCTTAATATTAATAAAACAAACAACCCAATACAAAAATGGGCTGAAGATCTAAAGAGACGTTTCTTCAAAGAAGACACAGAGATGGCCAAGACGCACATGAAAAGCTGCTCAACATCACTAATTATTAGAGAAATGCAAATCAAAACTACAATGAGGTAAGACCTCACACCTGTTAGAATCGGCATCATCAGATAATCTACAATCAACAAATTCTGGGGAGGGTGTGGACAAAAGGAACCCTCTTCCGCTATTGGTGGGAATGTAAATTGATACAGTCACTATGGAGAACAGTATGGAGGTTCCTTTAAAAAACTAAAAAGAGAATTACCATAGGATCCAGCAATCCCACTTCTGGGCATATACCCAGAGAAAACCATAAATCACAAAGACACATTCACCACAATGTTCATTGCAGCACTATTTACAATAGCCAGGTAATGGAAGCAACCTAAATGCCCACAGACAGAGGAATGGATAAAGATGTGGTACATATACAAAATGGAATATTACTCAGCAATAAAAAGGAATGAAACTGGGTCATTTGTAGAGGAGTTGATGGATCTAGAGACTGTCATACAGAGTGAAGTAAGTCAGAAAGAGAAAAACAAATATTGTACATTAATGCCTATATGTGGAACCTAGAAAAATGGTAGAGATGAACTGTTTTGCAGGGCAGAAATAGAGACACAGAGGTAGAGAACAAACGTATGGACACAAAGTGGGGGAAGCCATGGGGTGGTGGTGGTGGGATGAGTTGGGAGATTAGGATTGACCTGTATACATGTCTATGCATAAAATAGATAACTAATAATAACCTACTTTATAAAAAAAATAACTAAAATTAAATTTCAAAATTTTAAAAAATAAAATGTAAAAATAAACCAGAAAAAAAGTTCTTCCATTCACACTGATGTATTTATACGAATGAATTATTTCCATGCTTATATCTATAAATACATAAATGAGGAATAAAATCTAACTTGAACCAAAAAAGAAAAAAAAAACTGAACCTAAGAATTATTCAGAGGAAAACACTACCAAGGCACTTGCTCCAGTGGTAAACAATTCTGAAATTGGTCAGAGGTGGGGAATCATCTCCCATACAGCCAGCAGCCCCGCCCGCCCACGCAAGGAACATCCTCATTGCAAAGCTGGGAGACCCTGCCGAGGCCTCTGTGAGTAAACGTGAGCTGAGCCCCAGGCCAGATGCTGCTGAACTGTTCCCACCCTTCCCAGGTGAAACACCTGAATATGTACAAGGGCTTGAAAGCCTAGAGGAAGGGCCGTGGAGCCACACCAGCGACAGCACGCAGGCCAACATGGTGCCTGCAGGACAGCCAGGATGGTACTGGCCACGGGCGCTCTTCAGGAAGCTTTCTATTGCCCTGCCTGAGATACCCCTCCTGTCCCGGCCCCCACTCCTTTTTTTCCTTCCTCACCTCAGCCCGGAGAGATATTCCAGTGGAAGTTATGGGTGACACATCCTCTTCTTTACAGGTGGCAGCCTGGCAACTCCTGCCGAAAGTCCAGCAGAGCCCCTCTCACACCGGGCCACCCACAAAGCCGTGGACCCTCACACCCTCCCACCAGGACAGCCCCGAGGCTGCTAACGGGGCAGAGAATATGGAGTAAGGCACAGCTGCAGGGGCTATTGCTGCCTGGAGTGCTGTTTATATTGACCTCAACCCAGGCACACCTGGGGAGGGCTTGCCGGCAGGGTCAGGCTACCCAGGTCAGCTAATCCTCAGCCCTCAGGGAATCACATTGCAGAAAATGGACCTCGCTAAGACAGAATATTCGCCAAGGAGAAAAAGGAAACAATGCCATTTGCAGCACCGTAGATGAGTCTCGAGGTAATCACGTGACTTGGAGTAAGTCAGAAAGTGAAAGACACATATCATATCATATCACTTATAGGTGTTACCTATAAATTGATACCAGGGCAGATATTTCCACGGAGAAGGGCAATCACAGATTCATTAAACAAACTTATGGTTCATCAAAGGAAAGGTGTGAGGATTGAATTCATTACGATATTGGGGTTAACAGACATATACAAACACAGTAGACGTATATAATCACCAAAGACCTACGGAGTACCAAGAGAAGACTACTCAACATTCTGTCATAACGTACATGGGAAAAGGATCCCAGGAAGAACAGACATATGTATATGTGTAAAAGAACCACCTCTTGCACACCTACAACAAGCTAAACGTTGTACTCAAACTTGCTGTAATAAAAAATAAAAAATTAAATTAAAAACACGAACAAGAAGTAGTGAGACAAACTTGAGGGGCTTTCTCCTGGCACATTCCGTTCTACATTCCAATCTAGAACACGACTTCCATTGAGGCTCTGCTGCCCTAGTAACCAGATATGGTAAGGGAGAACTGCTGCCACCTTGTGGCCGTTTCACACAACTGCAGGTTTAATGCCAGCGCTAATGGTCAGTGGATATTCCAAATCATTACAGGCCTGTAAATGACACCTGCCCTGAAAACAAATCCTGGGGTCATATATCGACCAAAAATTTCAAAAGACGTCCATATTTCAAAACGACAGTTTCAAGAGGCATATTTCACGCACATTAGTGTTCTGCTTCTTTTGCTTTCTTTCTTTCTTTGTTAAAAAAAACGGGAATGGAAAAAGGCAACCCTCAGAATGGGCGAAAACGTTCACAAACGAATCAATGGACAAAGGTTTAATCTCCAATATATATAAACAGCACATGCAGCTTAATATTAATAAAACAAACAACCCAATACAAAAATGGGCAGAAGATCTAAAGAGACGTTTCTTCAAAGAAGACACAGAGATGGCCAAGACGCACATGAAAAGCTGCTCAACATCACTAATTATTAGAGAAATGTAAATCAAAACTACAATGAGGTAAGACCTCACACCTGTTAGAATCGGCAACATCAGATAATCTACAAACAACAAATTCTGGGGCGGGTGTGGACAAAAGGAACCCTCTTCCGCTATTGGTGGGAATGTAAATTGATACAGTCACTATGGAGAACAGTATGGAGGTTCCTTTAAAAAACTAAAAAGAGAATTACCATAGGATCCAGCAATCCCACTTCTGGGCATATACCCAGAGAAAACCATAAATCACAGAGACACATTCACCACAATGTTCATTGCAGCACTATTTACAATAGCCAGGTTATGGAAGCAACATAAATGCCCACAGACAGACGAATGGATAAAGATGTGGTACATATATAAAATGGAATATTACTCAGCCATAAAAAGGAATGAAACTGGGTCATTTGTAGAGAAGTTGATGGATCTAGAGACTGTCATACAGAGTGAAGTAAGCCAGAAAGAGAAAAACAAATATTGTATATTAATGCCTATATGTGGAACCTAGAAAAATGGTAGAGATGAACTGGTTTGCAGGGCAGAAATAGAGACACAGAGGTAGAGAACAAACGTATGGACTCAAAGTGGGGGAAGCCATGGGGTGGTGGTGGTGGGATGAGTTGGGAGATTAGGATTGACCTGTATACATGTCTATGCATAAAATAGATAACTAATAATAACCTACTGTATGAAAAAATAACTAAAATTAAATTTCAAAATTTTAAAAAATAAAATGTAAAAATAAAACAGAAAAAAAGTTCTTCCATTCACACTGATGTATTTATACGAATGAATTATTTCCATGCTTATATCTATAAATACATAAATGAGGAATAAAATCTAACTTGAACCAAAAAAGAAAAAAAAAAACTGAACCTAACAGTTATACAGAGGAAAACACTACCAAGGCACTTGCTCCACTGGTAAACAATTCTGAAATTGGTCAGAGGTGGGGAATCATCTCCCATACAGCCAGCAGCCCCGCCCGCCCACGCAAGGAGCATCCTCATTGCAAAGCTGGGAGACCGTGCCGAGGCCTCTGTGAGTAAACGTGAGCTGAGCCCCAGGCCAGATGCTGCTGAACTGTTCCCACCCTTCCCAGGTGAAACACCTGAATATGTACAAGGGCTTGAAAGCCTAGAGGAAGGGCCGTGGAGCCACACCAGCGACAGCACGCAGGCCAACTTGGTGCCTGCAGGTCAGCCAGGATGGTACTGGCCACGGGCGCTCTTCTGGAAGCTTTCTATTGCCCTGCCTGAGATACCCCTCCTGTCCCGGCCCCCACTCCTTTTTTTCCTTCCTCACCTCAGCCCGGAGAGATATTCCAGTGGAAGTTATGGGTGACACATCCTCTTCGTTACAGGTGGCAGCCTGGCAACTCCTGCCGAAAGTCCAGCAGAGCCCCACTCACACCGGGCCACCCACAAAGCCGTGGACCCTCACAGCCTCCCACCAGCACAGCCCCGAGACTGCTGACGGGGCAGAGAATATGGAGTCAGGCACAGCTGCAGGGGCTATTGATGCCTGGAGTGCTGTTTATATTGACCTCAACCCAGGCACACCTGGGGAGGGCTTGCCGGCAGGGTCAGGCTGCCCAGGTCAGCTTATCCTCAGCCCTCAGGGAATCACATTGCAGAATATGGACCTCGATAAGACAGAATATTCGCCAAGGAAAAAAAGGACACAATGCCATTTGCAGCACCGTAGATGAGTCTCGAGGTAATCACGTGACTTGGAGTAAGTCAGAAAGTGAAAGACACATATCATATCATATCACTTATAGTTGTTACCTATAAATTGATACCAGGGCAGATATTTCCACGGAGAAGGGCAATCACAGATTCATTAAACAAACTTATGGTTCACCAAAGGAAAGGTGTGAGGATTGAATTCATTACGATATTGGGGTTAACAGACATATACAAACACAGTAGACGTATAGAATCACCAAAGACCTACGGAGTACCAAGAGAAGACTACTCAACATTCTGTCATAACGTACATGGGAAAAGGATCCCAGGAAGAACAGACATATGTATATGTGTAAAAGAACCACCTCTTGCACACCTACAACATGCTAAACGTTGTACTCAAACTTGCTGTAATAAAAAATAAAAAATTAAATTAAAAACACGAACAAGAAGTAGTGAGACAAACTTGAGGGGCTTTCTCCTGGCACATTCCGTTCTACATTCTAATCTAGAACACGACTTCCATTGAGGCTCTGCTGCCCTAGTAACCAGATTTGGTAAGGGAGAACTGCTGCCACCTTGTGGCCGTTTCACACAACTGCAGGTTTAATGCCAGCGCTAATGGTCAGTGGATATTCCAAATCATTACAGGCCTGTAAATGACACCTGCCCTGAAAACAAATCCTGGGGTCATATATCGACCAAAAAATTCAAAAGACGTCCATATTTCAAAACGACAGTTTCAAGAGGCATATTTCACGCACATTAGTGTTCTGCTTCTTTTGCTTTCTTTCTTTCTTTGTTAAAAAAACGGGAATGGAGAAAGGCAACCCTCAGAATGGGCGAAAACGTTCACAAACGAATCAATGGACAAAGGTTTAGTCTCCAATATATATAAACAGCTCATGCAGCTTAATATTAATAAAACAAACAACCCAATACAAAAATGGGCAGAAGATCTAAAGAGACGTTTCTTCAAAGAAGACACAGAGATGGCCAAGACGCACATGAAAAGCTGCTCAACATCACTAATTATTAGAGAAATGCAAATCAAAACTACAATGAGGTAAGACCTCACACCTGTTAGAATCGGCATCATCAGATAATCTACAATCAACAAATTCTGGGGACGGTGTGGACAAAAGGAACCCTCTTCCGCTATTGGTGGGAATGTAAATTGATACAGTCACTATGGAGAACAGTATGGAGGTTCCTTTAAAAAACTAAAAAGAGAATTACCATAGGATCCAGCAATCCCACTTCTGGGCATATACCCAGAGAAAACCATAAATCACAAAGACACATTCACCACAATGTTCATTGCAGCACTATTTACAATAGCCAGGTAATGTAAGCAACCTAAATGCCCACAGACAGACGAATGGATAAAGATGTGGTACATATACAAAATGGAATATTACTC
>NW_027671989.1:0-143471 GCF_964165515.1 Mesoplodon bidens
TTGCTTTTTCTTTCCAAAAAAAGTTTCACTAACTTAAGGACATATACAACATATGGCACCTTAGAATTAAGGAAATATGGGAGAATGATTTTGATTACCTCCTCATGCTACATGAAAATTCATTACTTCAAACTTTCTTGAGCAGTTTTTAAAAAGATGCCAGTTATCTAACTCATACAAACACCCATATACATATGTACATCTTTCTTGTTGGGGAACAGACTTATATTAGTGTAAATAAGTGGTCATTAAAGTTAATGGGTTCATTTTATATAGTTATAATTTAAGATATAGTAGAAATTGGTTTGAACATGATATATACCTTTTTGAAATATATTAGAGACTTATAGAACCACCTCACAGTGACTGTATTTGTCCATTATGAGGTTTAGAATATACTTTACTACTTAAATGAGTTGAGTATGATATTTTATCATTATACCTTTGCTTTTATCATATATTGTGGATGTAGAGTCTTTGGTCAGAAACACCCTCTATATTATAAAAACATCATTATAGAAAAATGCAGTATTCTTTTAATATATAATTTAACATGAAACTAGGACAGATTTTCAGCAGAAGAAGGGAGCTGCATATATTTGGCTTTTACTGGCAGGCCTGTTTCTGCCCAGTAATTACCCAGTCTTTACGTACATGTTACAGTTCAGTGCTTTTAAGGAAATCCAGCTTTCTTTGCTCTCTGATCTTTTCTGCTCACAAAATACTTAGCAAACACATAGCTATTAGCTCCATAGGAAGTGGTTGTATATATCAGGTATTTTTCACAAGCCCACTTAACCAAGGTACCAAGTAATTTGACTAGAATCCAAACCAAATCAGTTGAAGAGCTAAGTGTGCAAAAAATCCTGTAACACACTACATTCCAATGAGCCACAGTTTTATTAACACTGCATCACTTAGCAAACTCAGATGGGGTCTTTGGGTCTTTATGTTGAGTTTCTTTAATTGGCAAATGCTTAAGAGCACACTTTATTTATTGATTGATTGATTTATTAAAGAATCATCTTTTTTTTAAATTTATTTATTTTTGGCTGTGTTGGGTCTTCATTGCTGCACGTGGACTTTCTCTAGTTGCGGGGAGTGGGGGCTACTGTTCGTTGTGGCGCGCGGGCTTCTCATTGCGGTGCCTTCTCTTGTTGCAGAGCACAGGCTCTAGGCACGTGGGCTTCAGTAGTTGTGGCACACGGGCTCAGTAGTTGTGGTGCATGGGCTTAGTTGCTCCACGGCATGTGGGATCCTCCCGGACCAGGGCTCGAACCTGTGTCCCCCGCATTGACAGGTGGATTCTTTTTTTTTTTGCTGTACGCGGGCCTCTCACTGCTGTGGCCTCTCCCGTTGTGGAGCACAGGCTCCGGACGCGCAGGCTTAGCAGCCATGGCTCACGGGCCCAGCCGCTCCCCGGCATGTGGGATCTTCCTGGACCGGGGCACGAACCCGTGTCCCCTGCATCGGCAGGCGGACTCTCAACCACTGTGCCACCAGGGGAGCCCCGACAGGTGGATTGTTAACCACTGCGCCACCAGGGAAGTCCCTAAGAGCCCACTTTAAATGCAGTTACCCAATGACATCATGATAAGAAATGCTATAGGAATATAGGCATAGAAAAAAAAATTATCATCACTCACATATGCCCTGAGCATTTTCTGCTGAAGAGAGAATCTGAACTCCATAATGAGGGTACTAATACATTACATGCTTCTGACAGTAAGTTCTTATCACTTGAGAAATATCATTAAACATTATATCTCTGCAGCTTAATCCTTCTTAACCTGAAATATACCTTTAGAAATAATATTTTAACAGTTTGAGAAAATTCAGCTATTACATAGCTATTTATCTAAATATTTACGTGAGATAATTATGAAGGCATTCTATTAATAATTTTGTGAAGACATTGTAATAACAATTTAGTCTTAGAATTTTAGAAAAAAAAATAAACCAATAAAAAGGTACTTCTTCTGGTTCAAACTGTACAAATGAAAATTCTGAAGCTAAGTAAATTGGGCAAAGTATGTTGCTGTTTCATAAGTTAATGAAAGTAAATTTATTTATTAAATTTTTATTTATTTATAGTTTCATGGGTTTATCACACATAAGGTTCAGGTGTATAATATTATATTTTGACATTTATATAAACTACAGTGTGCTCACCACCAAAAGGTTAGTTGTCAACTGTCATCATATTGTTGACCCCCTTTACCCATCTTGCCCTCCCTCCACCCCCTTCTCCTCTGCTAACCACTACTCTGTTCTCTGTATCTATTTGTTTCAGTTTGGTTTCTTCATTCATTTTGTTTTGCTTGTTTTTATATGCCACATATGAGTTAAATCATATGGGATTGGTCTTTCTCCATCTGGTTTATTTCACTTAACATAATACCCACAAGGTCCAGCCATGTTGTCCCAAATGCCAAGATTTCATCTTTTTATGGCTATTCTTCCATTGTAAGTGTGTGTGTATCTTCTTTATCCATTCATCCATCAGTGAACACTTAGGTTGTCTCCACATCTTGTCTATTCTAAATAATGCTGTGATGAACACAGGGGTGCATATATCTTTTCAGATTAGTGTTTTTGTATTCCTTGGATAAACACCCACAAGTGGAATAGCTACATCATATGATAGTTCTAGTCTTAATTTTTTGAGGAATCTCCATGTGATTTACCATAGTGGCTGCACTAATTTACATTCCCACCAAAAGTGCACAAGGGTTCCCTTTTCTTCACTTCCTCTCCAGCACTTATTTCTTGTCTTTTTGATAATAGCCATTCTAATGGGTGTGAAGTGATATCTCCCTGTGGTTTTGATTTACATTTCCCTGATAATTAGTGATGTTGAACATTTTTCACATGCTTGTTGGCCATCTATATACCTTCTTTGGAAAAATATCTATTCAGTTTCTCTGCTCGTTTTTTAATTGGATTGTTAGCTTTTTTGTTGTTGAGTTGCTTGAATTCTTTATCTATTTTGGATATTAGATACATGATTTGCAAATATCTTCTCCCATTTGGTAGGTTTTCATTTTGTTGATGTTTCCTTTGTTGTACAGAAGCTTTTTAGTTTGATAATAGTCCCATTTGTTTAGTTACGCTTTTGTCTCCTTGCCTGAGGAGGCATATGCAGAAAGATATTGCTAAAACCAAAGTCAAAGCGAATACTGCCTATGTTTTCTTCTAGGAGTTTTATTGTTTCAGATCTTACATTGGAGTCTCTAATCCATTTTGAGTTGATATCTATGTATGGTATAAGATAGTGGTCTAGTCTCATTCTTTTGTGTGTGGCTATCCAGAAAAACTAAATTTAGATGCTCTCCATCCTTTCATCAAATTTTCAACCCATTCAGATTAATCTGCAAAACTGCATCAAGAGGTTTGAAGGTAGAGAACTTTTTACTGTCTAGCTGATTTTTAAGAGTGATTAGGGCAGAGTTATAAATCAAATTACTGCAAAAAACGTTCTGGCTAGTCCATGTCAGTCACTTTCCTAAATTTCAAGGTTATTGACTGCTCAACTTATCTTATGACTTTAAATTTGAAAGCCTCAAATTAGCAACAAGTTCTCATAGGATTCAAAGCAGTAGGGGTTTTACAGAATGATTCTGTTAAATTAATCTTTTCCTCATTTGAAACGTAGATGATTAAGATACATATTAATTTATTCAGAAAAGTCATACATTTTTTCAATGGAAAAAATCTTCCCTTCTGTGCTCCCTAGGGCTATTTGTGTGCAAAATTTAACAAATATTGGTTCAACTCTTTTTTTTTCTGATTCAAAACTTCAGCATGAGTGATGATTAGTTGGATGGCTAACGAGACAGTAATCTCCTCAAACATCTTTTAACCCACTTGTACATTCTACATGAAGCAGCAGCTCAGTAACTGTTGAATGAACGAGTGGACAGATCCCACTTACCCAGAAGACTGAATTCTTCTTTAAGAATCTTCTTTAAGAGGTTTAATTTTGCGGTCAAATGTTTAGAAATGGAAATCGAACTCAAAGTTCCACTTGACTTATAACGTGACTTCTGTCCTCAGCAGATGGTTAAAAAGGTTAGTTCTACCAGTGGCTTCAGAAAACACACAAAAGGTGTTAGCAGAACCATGATATTTACGGTATACATTTGATTGTTTCAAGAACTGAGTGAACAGGTAGTACTTGTAAGGGCAATCAGGTGCCAGTTTCAATGGTCAGGCCTGAACTGCAGGGGTTCCACACTCAGCCCTGCTACTTGTTAATTCTGGCTTCACTCATTATGCTTCCCGATGCTGCCACACAGCTCCTTATTTTGAGGTAACAGGTGATCTGACTATGCTTTTTTGTTTGTTTGTTTTTCTAACGTTACACAGAAAGCTAGAGTCAAAAATTTGTGTGTAGTCTGAGAATGATACTTTGGATATATTGCTATTTATGATAAGCCCAGATTTACATGTTTACCTCGAACTGGAAAAAAATTGCTAACTAGCATTTTCCCCGTAAAAGTAATTACTGACAATGTCTTCCTCCTTAACCACATGGACCTATATCAAGGCTGCTTATCTGTGCAAGATACCAAAGTTGTTACCACAGGACTATGCTATCAGAAGCAGATTTTCTGCCAGTGGGCTGGGCCAGCTTTTGCAAACTACAGGAAACCTGGGCTCCTAAAATAACCTAAGGGACACTCCTGATCTAAACTCAAACAGAATGGGGTTAATACATAAATCCTTGCAGGAAGTTTGGACACTGAAAAGATCTGTCACTGAGGATGGCGATTCAGCTTAACAAATGAGGCAATGAGACTGATGGAATACGCCCTTTCCAAAGAAGTTACAATGATTTCCGTTGACACTATCAGTATTTCCACAGTCCTCTGTTTCCAGGAGGTTATATATAGTATCACAGAAGAACCCTGAGAACAGATAATCAAGCCTTTATAAAGAATCAGAGAAATATATTAAATGTCTCTTAACAAGGAGAATTGAACTTTTTTTACTAACAATAACCATTATTATCATTATAGAATTATTATATTGTTCTTAATATTTTATTATTAAATAAATATTATCTGCAGGGAAGGCAGATTGGCATCACATAAGTGTTACGTCACTGAAAACTAATCAATACACACACAAAATAATGTGCTAAGGCTACACTAGGGAGTCTCACTTCTGATCTCAAGGTTCTGCCAGGTTATCCCAATTTCTCAACAAAACTCTTTATCAAACTTATTGTATCTTATCCCGCACTATATCGGAACTGTTTTAAAAGGGATCTTGTTAGTCATTTTCCTTAAAAAAAAAAAAAGAGAAATCCAAGTCATGCCTTTTCTATGAAATCTTTGGAGGTTGCTATGACAATGTTATTTGTAGCTCAGCCCACAATTCATATTCTTCAGCTTTTACCCAAAGTAACCTGGTTCTGCTTGCTAGGTATCATCTTCTAAGACTCCAAGAGATATTGCCAAAGCTTTCTCCAGAGACTAGGATTGGAAAAATGACGGCATTATTAAATGCTGAACTTTACAAAAATCATTTCTATTTTGAGCACCCTAACATAGTTATCTTCATTTTGCATAATCCTTTTTTTTTAACAAGGATGTATATTTTTACATGGTTGCAATTACAGCAAACACAGAGTTTTGTGTTATTCCTTCACCATTTCCAATAACGAAAGCATTTTTCATATATTACAATTGGGGGATTATTTTAATGTTAAAGAATACATGATATTTAATGGATACAATCTATATTTAATTTAATCCGCTTCCTATTACTAGCTATTTGTCTTCATTTTTTCCTTATTACAGATAGATTCACAAATAATATTATTATGAATATTTTTTTCCTCTACAGAATTGTTTCTTTGAATGAGACAGGGGTTATGGTTTGTTTGGCTTGTATCGACAGTATTTATAAAAGTGTAAATCTGAATGTGTTTAGGTGAGGCAAGTACAGTAACCTGTATTCCCATTGCCTTCCCCCAGGCCAACATTGTACATTTAGATTACCTGCTTGACCCTGAAAGCATTTGAATTTTTGACTCCTGGATTACTGGGTCAAAGGCGTAAGTATCTTTATGACTTTCAATAACAATGATCATTTAACTCTTCTAAACCAGTTATACATGTATTTCAATGTCACCAACTTTCATTTATTTGAGTACTTTCCAAACGTTAGGTGCTGTATAGGCATTGGGGACACAATGAGCAAGTAAGACAATGAACAGGGAGTTACAATGCAGTCTGAATTAATAGAACTTAGAATAGGGTACTAAGGGAACCCATAAGAGAAGCAGAAACAAGTCTTCTCCAAATCGGGTCATTACATGGGGAAGTGGTAGCAAGTAGAAGAACGGAGGAAGGAGAGAAGTCCAGGCAAAGAGAGCACCACATGCAATGGCCTGGACAACATAAAGCAAGCATATTTTAAGTATTATGAGAATGGAGAGGGTGAGGTTAGTGTTGAAAGACATGAATATATATGAAAAAGCATATATATATGATTTTATAATGTAGTCATCATTAGGTATCATTTAATAATTTTTTGTCAAATTTACTAACTATATAAGCATGTTATACGTGTAAAGTAGATTTAGTATGCATCGCATCTAAGAAAATCCGATTCCTGACATAATCAGCAGAATGAAAAGTGACACAGAGATTAGAAAACTCCCCAGCACTTGAGAGAAGAGAGGTTTGTGCAGTTTGATGGCAGCACAGGCCCATGTGTAGGAGAAGGGGAGGTGATGGAGCAGCAGGGATAGGTTAGAACAGTTGGAGTGCCTGGAGGGCCAGGCCAAGGAGTTCACTTTGTATTAACTCAATGGTCAATGAAATTACATAGCCATTTTAGAGGAAACAAAATTATAATTAAAACTGTAGAGGAAACACTCATTCCTTTCACTAAAGCAAAATGCAGAACATCCTGGTGTCAGCACTGGAAAACAATCTCCAGGTAATTGAAGCAGGAAAACCACATCCATTTAGGGGTTCTCTCATTTTCATTATGACTGCTACCACCATAGCAGCCTCTAGGCTTCCATTCTAACACTTTTGTCCAGGTATGGAGCAATCAAAAACATCTTGCTTTGTTTCACTTTAGTACAAATGATATAGAAAAGACATCAAAAGAATTTATTAAGTGATAAGAGAGAATAACTGGGAAACAAAGCGTGTGTATGAAATATATAAACAGTCTAGTTTACAAAGAACTACTTTATTCTTTATAGAACACTGTTAGCCCATAGTCCATGTTATTCTACATTGGACACCAAGTATCTGTTAACCCTATGAAATAATATGTAAGACATTATGTGCACTTATATAGTCTTTGTATACAGGATGTGATGGAAGAGGACCTCTACCAATAGATAGAAAAGAAGTTCTTGTAATTGTGTGTTATGCAAGCCAAAAGCGGATGGGGTAATTTGCCAGAAATAATACTATAAGGGATATAAGTAATTTGGTCCAAGTACTCCACTCTCTGGGTTGCATTATTCAAGAGTAAATTTTAGAATGTCTGGAAGCAGAGGTCTTACCCAGTGTTCGAGACATATGAGGTCTCTGAGAATTTCTCTGAAATCACACTGAACATCTTGTGTACATGTATGTGTGTGTGTATATCTCCTGGGAAGTCTTTAAAAGGCTCATAAGCTCTTTTGTGGCACTTCTTCAATTCACTTCTGTGCTGGACCTCCCCATTTATGAAAGCAGAAGTTTCAGCCTCTGAGACTTTGGGCACAAGTCAGCAGGTGGTGACAGCTTTCTCTTCCAACACTGCATCTTTTAAGCATTCTTAAGAAAGCAAGCAGCCATCAGTTATGAACATCATTCAGGTGACGTTCTGTATGTATGAACTGTATTTGAGATTAAAAGACGGGGAAGAGATGGGAAGTGAGTAGACATGAGACTATTATAGGGCTCAGGAGAAAAGTGGCAGAATCTAATTACGATGGGATGAGTGGGAATACAGAAATGAGGATGGGCAGAGGATGCACATCTTGGTATTTGGTATATACCGCAGGGTTTTTTTTCACCAAGTTGTCATTCTGTGTTTGGAAAACAAAATTGGGGGGAAAATGAAATCAAAGAGTAAGTCAGTGCTTGGCATATAATAGGAATGTAATAAATTTTGGAAAGACTCACACTACCATGGTGAAACTTTTAGTACTAAACATATATTTAGGATTAAACATATATTCATTTGCAGAACAGACAGAAGTTGGACTTTTATATTACTAATGCTTACAATACTTCAACTTCTGGTCATCTTATACAAGTTCATTAGACCACTGATCGTTGTTGCAATGGAGTTCTGAAAGTTTAATTTTGAGATGTGAATGAGAAATGAGGTCATGGCATAGATGAAGACAGGCAATGAAACTATAAAATTGGTAAGCTTGGTCTATGAGAACCTATATGAGCAAAGAATCTGAAAAAGAATAGATATATGGATATGTATAACTGAATCACTTTGCTGTACACCTAAAACTAACACACTGTAAATCAACTATACTTCAATAAAATTAATTTTTAAAAAATTAATTAGTTAAAATTAAAAAACATTAAGCTTGGTGAAGTGTAGTTGACCTCATTCAGGAAAGTAGAAGTAGGCGCTGGTTCTGGAGGATACAGGAGTGGTTTGAATAGAGAGAGGGCCAACTTTACTTCCTAACAGTAAGTTAAAATTAGGGGAATACAGAGATTATAGAATAATAATCAGAAAGTGGCCTAAATGTAAGAAGCAGGCTGGCTCTTCTTATACTAGAGAAAGAGAAAGCTAAATTTGTGGTGGAGATGGTAGGGGAATCATTTGAAACAATCCAGATTTCAATTGAAGTGAAGAGGTCAGAAAATATTAAGGATAAATAAAGCTTAGTTTATTCATTAGGAACATGGAAATTAGGAACATGGAAGTTAGAGTTAGTAAAAACCAGTCTCAAAATGGTAATTCTCTAATTCTGAACTAATCAGAAAAAAATATGAACTATAGTGCACATTAAGTCAATGTTGAGGAAAATGATGTATTTATTGGAGTACAATTCAGTTGTTATTTTACAATGCTTTAACAAAAGTACACACTAAATACATAGAATTTATATATACTATAGTATAAGTATACTTTTTAGCATAGAAAATTACAAAATTATCTAATCACTTAAAAGAAAATAGCATTATCCTTCTCACAAAGTTCTGAAATTAAAGAAAAAAATTATGAAGATATAAACTATTCACTGAAGTTTCTGAAATAATCAGAAAGCTTGAATCAAAGAGAGATTGCATTTAAGGAGGATGTGTTATTGTTTAATTCAATGGTTAAAGAAACAGAAAAATTAAATGGGAACACTTTTCTGTTAAACTTTCCCCTCGGGCAGCTGGTATAAATAAGGGAGCTAGCATGGACCCTCCATTTCCCTTGAACAGGTGTTAACTTCTTCCTGTTTAGAGGGTTTCACTTCATGGTTAAGAGCATGGCCTCTGGGCTCAAATCTTTTGTGCCTGAATCCTAGACATGTCACTTGTTAAGTGTGCAACTTTTGGCAAGTTGCTTACTTTCTCTAAGCCTCAATATTTAACTGTGTAGTGTGGATAATATTTGTGAGGGTTAAATGCCACTGACAAATGGTAACTGGTATACATTTAAGCGCTCAATAAATTTGTCTATCAGGAGGAGTTTGGACATAGAGGGAGATGGTAGATAGATTCAGAAGGGAAATGTGAGAATTCGTTTAGAGTGAACAGTTTCGAGGAAGATGACAACTGAAAGGGGGGTCCTCCTTCCCATTCAGCTGCTAGAAAAAGAGGTGTGTTTAACAGAACAGAGAAAACAGGCTGAAAACTGGTGGCCCTGTGGGCATTGGAGGAGGGGAAGCATGTTAGAAGTGTTTCACACACAGACCGAAGAAGCTAAATACTACACATCCAACAGAGCTGCGGATATCTATTTCAGTATGTCTGTGGGTCTATCTGTACAATAAAAATGTTTCTCTTGAAAAGTCAGCAAGCGCTGTGAAGATAGAGCTCCAATCCTCTCTGACACTTGTTTAAGGGAGGGGAGGCAGCAGAGAAATCTCAGGGTGGAAGACAACCTACAAATACCTGCAGGGACATACATGACTACTTTCCACTTTCCTCCTGGTGTCAGAAGGCAAACAAGCTAGCACCTCTGTCTTGGACTTCCCAGCCTCCAGAACTGTGAGCAATAATTGCTGTTGTTATAATCTACCCAGTTGGTGGTATTTTGTTATAGCAACATGATTGGAGTAAGATAGCATCTTTCTACCCTAGAGGAATAAGTCCTAGACTAATTACCTAGTAAAATTTGTGCATTACCTCAACATACACCAAGTGATGCTGGATGAGGTAAAATCCAGAAACAAGGTTGCTGAAGAGTTCTGTCATGATCTACTCTCACATACTATCACATACCTCAGAGATACTACATATTTACTTGTGTTAGGAGCTTCACATGGCAGTGGTTTTCTTCATGGCAGTGTGAACACCAGCATCACTGCTACTTGCTACTCCTAAAGGAGCTCGAATGCCTCACTCCTCTTCCTTGGGAGCTATTCAAGTTTTCACTTGGCTGATCTTCAAGCTACTTACCATAAGTGTCCATTCTCTTGATTTTCAGGAACACTCATTACTATTATATCCCTCAGGGCAATTTTAGAAGTTTAAAGCAATGAAGAGTAGCTTCTTACGATAAGAAAAAAGAATAAGGTGGGTTGTTGTTCATTTATTGATCATTTATGAGTAGCTGTCATATGCCAGGCATTGGGGCATTGTGCTTTTGACGTCAGAAGCAGTCCCTGCTTTCAAGTGGTCTCTGGTAAAGCTGGGAGGAGTTTCAACTGGACAGAATAGTATAACATAATGAGTAGATAAGTGCCAGGACAGGGTGCCAGGGTGGGAAGGAGGACACAGAGAAAGAATGAGTTCATCATGAAATATTTTTGAAGAACAGGACACCTGATTTGTGTTTTGAAGGAAATGTAGAAGTGTGAAAGACAACAAAAAAGTTTCAGAAGTGAACATTCTAGGCAGAGGCTACAGCAAGATTTAAAAAGCAAGAGGGCACAAACCACAGAGCTGATCTCCCTGTGCTACGTGGCTGCTTCCCACTAGCTATCTATTTCACATTTGGTAGTGAGTGTATATATGTCCTGTGACCACCTAGAGGCGTGGGATAGGGAGGGTGGGAGGGAGACGCAAGAGGGACGAGATATGGGGATATATGTACATGTATAGCTGATTCACTTTGTTATAAAGCAGAAACTAACACACCATTGTAAAGCAATTAGACTCCAATAAAGATGTTAAAAAATAAAATTAAATTAAAAAAAAGACACGAGGGCATACAGAGCAATGGTGGGCCTAAAGAACTGCCAATAGGTACGTATGGCTGGAGTGTAAGATCATTTGAGCAAGTAATGCAAAGGATACCAAAATGTGCAGTGGATAATCTAAGGTAAGGATATATCACCTTTCTTTTTTTCACCCTAGAAATATTTACTGAGTGACTCTTATGTGCCAATGATTGTTGTAGGTTCTGCAGTGAAAAAATCATGACTCTACCTGCACGGAATTCGCATTCTACCTAGGGAAGAGACCGAAAATAAACCAATACCAAAATATTGATATATTGTTTGGCAGACGGGAACAAACATATGGAGAAAACTATATCAGAGATGGAATGGAGCATGTGTAGGTTAATGTGTGCACCTGCATGGGGATGCACAACAGCTGTTTTTTATAGGATGATCAAGGTCTCACTGATGTGGTGACATTTGACCAGAGACTTGAAGGTAGTCATATCCTATCTATTATCATAACCTCTAGTATCATATTCTATTTATATGTGTATGGATTACTTTTCTAGAACATTTCCAGAAGATGAAATCGTAAATGCAAGGGCCTTTGGATGGGAGAACGTTGAGTGTTGAAAGTACAAACTAAGAGGCTGGTGTTCCTGGTGTGGAAAGAGTGAGAAGAGCAGTGGATAAACTGGAGAGCTGGTGGTGGCGAAGCGGGTGCAGAAAAGATAGGGCTTTTTAGAGTCTCTTTAAGTACTTGTTCCCTTGTGGCTCCCCACCTCTTAGACAGAATCAAGGAACTGTCTAGCCCCAGGCAGTGGAGAATAGGCATTTGATAGTTTTTGCTAAAGAGTTAAGCTTAAAAGCCTAAAATCTTTATGGACAGAGAGAAATTTTGCTAAATTTCTTCTTTACTACATCAGAGTAATAGGTGGATAAATCCAAAGAATTTTCCACAAAGGGAAAGCACCATCAGGATTTGCGTATTTTTTGTTTTGTCTTGTTTTTTAACAAGAGGGAAGGGAAATTACCGTTACTGTTTGTAATCTAGAAAGACTGGGGTAAAGAGAGGTTAAATGGCTCATTCACTGCAAACCTGGGCTTAAGAGGACAGTCGAGAGTGTTCAACATGATGCCCTCGGGCAATCACTTACTCAGAGGAGGGCCAATTACTTTTTAAATTAAATTAAATTTATTAATTTATACAGCAAGTTCTTATTAGTTATCTATTTTATACATATTAGTGTATACATGTCAATCCCAATCTCCCAATTCATCCCACCACCACCACCCTTGCCCCGCTTTCACCCCGTGGTGTCCATACGTTTCTTCTCTACATCTACGTCTCTATTTCTGCCTTGCAAACTGGTTCATCTGTACCGTTTTTCTAGATTCTACATACATGTGTTAATATACGATATTTGTTTTTCTCTTTCTGACTTACTTCACTCTGTATGACAGTATCTAGGTCCATCCACGTCTCTACAAATGACCCAAGTTCATTCCATTTTATGTACGTACTACGTCTTTTTTATCCATTTGTCTGGCAATGGGCATTTAAGTTGCTTCCATGACCTGGCTATTGTAAATAGCGCTGCAATGAACATTGGGGTGCATGTGTCTTTTTGAATTATGGTTTTCTTTGGGTATGTGCCAGTAGTGGGATTGCTGGGTCATATGGTAATTCTATTTTTAGTTTTCTAAGGAACCTCCATACTGTTCTCCATAGTGGTTGTATCAATTGACATTCCCACCAACAGTGCAAGAGGGTTCCCTTTTCTCCACACCCTCTCCAGCATTTGTTGCTTGTAGATTTTCTGATGATGCCCATTCTAATCGGTGTGACTTTCAATACGCTTCCCTGGGGCAGTAGTGATTATCTTCCCAATAGCTTGGGCAGCTTGGTGAAGAAGATCAGAAGCTGACTTCAGCTTTTCATAGCTCTCCATCTTTCTACTTCCTAAATTCCCATTCCTTTTACTTGAGCAGTGGTTCATCAAATATGTAACAGCAGCAGAAGCTTCTCCTAGAAACTTGTTAGAAATGCAAATTCCCAGCTGAGGCTCCGGAAATCATTGTTTTGACAAGCCTTCTGATTCTAGCTAAAGCTTGAGACCCATTGCTCTTCTTCTGATCTGAGAGAGAGCGAGGGGTGGGGGAAAGATAGAGAAAGCCCAGGAAAGAATGCTGGAAAGTAAATTCAGAGAGCTTTTTATATGGGGTTTTTACTGTGGTAACTTACAAATGGTTGAAAAACACCCACAAATTGAAACATGTAGCTACTTTAAGGACTCTTTAGCAGAAATCAATCTTATTCCCGATCTATTACTTAATAGGTCATTTCCTCATGGGGATGACTAACAGCAATTCAACAGGAAATGCTTTTTTTTTTTTTTTTTTTTTTTTTTTTTGCGTTATGCGGGCCTCTCACTGTTGTGGCCTCTCCCGTTGCGGAGCACAGGCTCCGGACGCGCAGGCTCAGCGGCCATGGCTCACGGGCCCAGCCGCTCCGCGGCATGTGGGATCTTCCCGGACTGGGGCACGAACCCGTGTCCCCTGCATCGGCAGGCGAACTCTCAACCACTGTGCCACCAGGGAAGCCCAGGAAATGCTTTTTATATTTAAATAACACTTTCTGTTCCAAGATGTCAAAATGTTTGACAAGTGGTCAAAATGCAGCTCACTAATATTCTCAACCCCATGGTAGTAAATAACCCACATCTACCATCACTGCTGTTTACTGGTGATTGCTTTTCTGGGAAAGTTGAAGCGCCTTTGCTATCTCTGTAGAAAGTCAATGACTAAAGGAGGAAACGTCCTTCATCTTGGTTCCCATAGGAAACCAAATTGATAAATCACTCACTGACTTCTATTATTGCATCTCAAGGATAGTTAACAATGCTCATCAAGGAAAAATCCCAAAGAACACTCTTGCCCTATCTCTGATTAAACCTGATTTTGGAAAATCATCTGGCTCAATCTACATTTAATTACAATATGAATGCTACTTAATTCCCTATTACTTCTGATTACACAGGATCAATGCCACTTGAAGAGTAAGAAGCAAAGGTTCACTACATTGGGGTCTCCTGGACAGCCAAGCCTGTGCCTTAGTCATTTTGACTCCCTAGTGACCAGCTTGGTATCTGGAATAGTATATGTGATCAGTAATTATTTCTTGAATGTATGATGTATGAATGAGTCAAGATATTTTGAGAGTTGGACTCATGGGTCAAGAGGAGAAAACGTGGTTTAAAAAAACCCACTGAATTCTCAGAAGCCGGTGCTGCAATGAATGCTAGTAACAACTTGACAATGTCCTCTGTCATTGCAAATAATGTGATACCAACATCTACTAATCAATCAAAAAAAGACTTTCAGAATTCAAATTTGGATAGGATTTTGAGCTGGGGATTCCTCTCACCCACCTTTTCTTATGATAAAACTTGGAACTGTAGTGTCAATAGATAATATGCCAGGTTTTCACTTAAAATTGGAAAATTTAATCTAATTTCGGAGGCATGAAATAAAACTGATGGGCAAATATTAGAATTTCCATCAGTGAAAAAGCTTAATTTCTAAAATGCTGAAGGTTAGTTTATCAAAATAGTGAAATTGCCTCATATCATAAGTCAAAGCACCCTCTCCTTACTAAATAAGGAGCTACAAAGTTGTACAATTACTGTCAATAATTTTTTTACTTGGTTTGAAAAAAGGTTGCTTGTTTTAAATAAAACAAAGTTCAACTGAAGTGACTATAATACCATCAGTCTTGTAAAACTCCTTGTGTTAGATTTCTTCTATCCCCAAGATGCCAACCATGCATATTAAACGGACTCTTGTTTTTTGCGTATGATTTCTGTACATCTTTCCTATATGAATTTTCATGTTAAGTACCCTTTCTTAGAGTGTGGATTGTAACCACTCTGTTTAAAACTCTATCACCAGTACCTAGAACCGTGCCTGCCACATAAGAAACACTTAATAAAATTTCTAAATTATCTTGATTAAAATCCATACTCATCCTAGCCTTAAGCACATGAAGACAGAAATAGGTTCCAACTGCATAAGAACACGTGACTAATCCAGAGTAAATGTTAACTATACGTACAAATTATCTGTTGATTAAAATACAGAACATGTCTGAGATTTGGAATTCCTTCCTAATAGCCCTGAGTCGGAGCTGTGGTGAAGGCTTACTGGGGGCATGGTACCATTTTCTGAGGACACACTCGGACGAGGAAGAAGTTGATGAGACAGCATGCAAGATTTTCCAGGCTCAAAATGGAACTTGACTCATCTGCATGGAACCACCCAGCGAAACACAGAAGAGCTCACTCTTCTGCTGGATTAAGCTCACCCTGGTGGAACGGAATGGAACAGAAACAAGAGACTGAGGTCGAGGTTTTGAGGATCTTCACTCCACTTACCTGCTGTCACAGGACCAGGCAACGGACAAGAAGAAATGTGGAACTGTTGCTGTGTACCTCTAAACAAATACAGTCACCCTACGTAATAGAATGTGTCCTAAATCTGACCAATTAGAATAATTCCTCCATTCTTGGTGGAGTAGCTCTGATAGAAATGGACAGAGCTGGGCTCGGGGTGGGAAGGGGGTGGTTTCCTTCTGTTACAAGCTCTAAACTTTCTTCAAGTTTCCTATGATTTAAGCCTAACTACAACTTATGGACTTTTGAAAAAGAGTAGGTACTAAAATTAAATAAGCTGAGAGTGTTGAGGGTGAAAAACATGATAACAAATTTAAGGAAATGTAGAATTATTACTATGAGAATTAACAGAACTGTGTTTGTTCCAAATATGAGCCTGCTATAGCATTTTAATTATGAATAGAATTAAACAGAAATTCACTTGCTGTCACCATCTGATAATATTACCAGAGACTTCCCTTAAGGAAATTTAAAATTATTTCTTCTATGTAAATCTCTACAAGTCCTTAATTTCAACCTTATTATAAGAAATAAAACACAGTAGCAACAAGCTGGCAGAATTTTGACAATTCTCCTGCCTCCCTCCATTCCGCCTTCTTTTCCTCTTTCCCTCCCTCCCTTTCCCTCCTCTTCCCTCACTCCCTTTCTTTCCACAAAGCAAGTAAATGGGTACATAGAAAATAGTAGGGGTCACACGCTTTCATTACAGGGGTTGGGAATGTGGACTCTCACAAAAACAGACTTGATTTTAAATACTGTATCTGTGCCTTACTAGCTGTGTGACCATGAATAATTTAATCATTCTGTGCCTCAGTTTGTCCGGCTGTAAAATAGGTGCAAACGGTACCTACCTCTTAGGATTGTTGTCAGGGGGGATTCCAACTGGTTTTAAAATAGTATTTAGCACAGAGGAAGCATAATAATTATTATTTTTCACTTCTCTGAATATATAAAACATTTAGTATTGGGATTCATAGTCTCAAAATCTAACACTCACTGATGTGAATATCTGATTGGCTAAATGGAGAAAAACATTGTTATAGTAATTATTTCTTTAGTTTCTCATTTTGTTTTTTTAACTGAAAACCAGAATCACAATTTCTTGGTATTATCTGTTATCAATGAACAGTATAAGACTGTAATATTATTTTTGACAAGGCACTGAATATTCGAAATGAAGAAAACTAAGAAATAGTAGTAAATAAAACTTTTCTGGTACTAATCCCAAGTGAAAGATGAAATTAATGATGATATATATGTGAAAACTCTGGAGAAGTCATACAGAAAGAACCTCAAGTACTTGAGGCACACTTGAAATTCAAATGACATTAAATGACTAATTCTTAAATCAAGAACCCTTCACTAAAATTAAAAACACAAATGCTTTCTTTTTCTTTATTTCTTGTAGGAAGTGAAAGAGTACTCAGTAGGTGTCAGACTATTTTAAAAAGCAGGTTATAGAGATGATATTTCAGGAGTGTAAAAATACTAAGGCGGATCTCATAAATGATTGGTATATTATTTAATTCAGGTTAGCGTCAGAATTGTCAATGTTTGTTTCTTAAGCAATGCAATCCTTTAGGTAGGAAGCATGGTTCTTTGGAGAAGTTGAGAGACACAAGATACACAAACTGGAATATGGTGAAAAAACAGACAGTATCGATTTTTTAAAATTAAACCTAGGAATTATTTAACATGGCCATTTCTTTGGGTTGAAGAAAGAAATTCATATAGATTTTCCTGGTTCAGGCTCCAGTGAGGTCTATAGGCAAATTTGCAACTAGAGCAAGATTCAGACCTATTTCCATTTTTGTGATATGTCCAGTTCCTACAGCATAGAGGAAAGCACTAGATTGGCCATGGCATGAATGGCCAGGTTAGGATTCTGGCCCTGCCACTTAATAACTGTGTACGGCTTAAATAGGCAATTTGCTAAACTTCATGAATTTCAATTCCCACTCTCCAACCCCCACCCTGGGCAAAATGCGTAAAATCCTTTTTCTACCAACTCTAGAGAGTTAGGATGGTCTGAGGAGAAAATGTACATAAAAATGCTTTGAAAATTATTTAATGCTTTAAAAATATTATTTATCATTATTATTTCAAGATGAGGGAAAACTCCCCCTCCGCTAATATATTCAGCTTTTTATGGCCACCTAGATCTTCCAGAAAGCTACATAAAAACTGAACATTTTAACAATACTCGGCAATGTTTAGATGTTAAAAAAAAAATTATCCAAACTGGCACATTTCTTCTTAAACAGTTCTAAAAGTAATACATACATAGTGCAATGAATTTGGAAATACAGAATGAGAACGGGAGGAAGTAAAGGTCACCCTGACTCTCTTATGTCTTGAGTTAACCATTGATAAATAATTTTTACATTTTCTTTGGGTCTTTTTTCTCTATGTGTGTGATATTCAAAACCAAGTTGTGAATATGCTGTATTTATTATTTAACATTCTTCTCTTCTCACTTGACATTTTACAAAAAACAATTTTAATTTGTTAACTTCTGTATTGTTTCCATTTCTAAGCATCATAAAATACTTAATAGTGAAGGTTACCTATGAGCTATTATGTAAAAAAAAGTTCAGCATCTATAACCTAAATAAATATATTAGAAATTCATATGCTTTAAAGCAGTGATCCCCAACTGTTTTGGAGCTAGGGACTGGTTTCGTGGAAGACAATTTTTCCACCAACAGGGCGGGTGGGGGGAGGATAGTTGGTTCCGGCTGTAATGCGAGCGATGGCGAGCCATGGGGAGCAGCAGATGAAACTTCGCTCGCTCGCTCGCTCGCCCGCTGGCCGCCCACCTCCTGCTGGGCGGCCCATTTCCTCACACAGCCAGGGGGTTGGGGACCCCTGCTTTAAAGGATATCCCTATGTTTTTATGTGATTGACCATTTCAAAAGTTTCATAGACAATTCCACTATTTATATTTAATTAAAGACCATGAAACTTGTTTTTAGTATTTTTAAATAAAAGATAAAGATGACTTCATTTAAAAGCTGATAACAAACCTCTAGAACACGTCCTTCTACTTAAGTGAGGTGTTAGATAAAAAAAGCACAATAGATATATAGATTATACTTGACTTTAAATAAAAATCTGAATAAATACTATAGAATTGTTATCTCCCCTTTATTCTGTTAATAATTGCTAATAGGAATATTATGGAGAATGATTGAAGCTTAATAGTCATATGTCAATTACCAAGATCACATTTGTGTGGTACAATGAATTTGCAAAGGTAGACTATCAAATGTATTTTATTGTCAAAGGTGGTCTGCCAATCGGCAAGTCATTTCGTAAGTTATGCTCTAAAATATATCATTTACCGATACCCAAGAGACATCTCGGTATGTCATTAATAGCGCAGAAACTCTAAGCCAGGGATATTATTGTCTTTATAATTAATTTGAGACAGCAGCTAATAAAAACCAGAATAATAACACTAATAACCTTCAAATTAATTTTGACCCTAAGCTATAGCAATTTCAACAGAAGTTAGTATATTTACATACCAAATTAAGATTCCTAAACTTGTATTACAATTGATGCAATGTTTTTATGAAATACTACCTATATAATATTTCATTAAGATAATAAAATGAGAATAATATAGAAATGTCATAAATGTTGGTGTCCTAGAAAGGATTTAGAGGGAATTTCTGGTAGTATAAATTAATACATGATTAATCATATTACTTTTATTTATAAAGCATCCAAACATACACATCTGTAATCTTATATGTCTTTACCATCAAGAGAAATATATTCCAGAATTAATTTTAAAAACACTGCTTTTACTGTGCTTATGTATTCTAGTTGAGAAGTCTGGACTTTAAGCATTATTAAATTATAGAACTCATCAGAAAGCAGGAGGAAAACAACAATACAACTGATGGCATTTGTTAATATAAACCTTTGTGTAAAAATGTTGTGAAACTAAGAATGGAAAAAGTAGAATTATTAAGCAACAAATGGCTGTTTTAAAAAATCTCGTTAATAGTATATACTACCTGGGTTATTCTTTTACTTTAAAAAATTACAGTATATTAGGTTGTCCTAATTTGGAACTATGTAACTGCCACTCTCATGTTTCTAGTTTTACTAGAAGAGTGCATTTTTTTGGTATAAGCGTAAGGAAAAAAAAAAAAAACTGGAACGTTCCATACTGCAGTTTCCTTCCTCCCTTTCCCCAACAGAAAAAATAAGAAATACTATACCTAACCAACAGATCTGATGATTCCAAAAGGGACAAGTCTCTATTCTGAAACACTATTCAAGTCAGAACATTCCAAATTATGATTTTGTGAGACACTGGAAAATTATGGCATGAAAAATAGAAGAATATTTCTAATGCACTATAAAATGTATTCCTCAAAGCAAAAGAGCTAATGGAAGGCCAGAGCACTTAATGGATAAAATATAATCAAATGAAACAGAAGCATGTTCCAAGCTGAAAGGCAACAATCTCACTATTCTCACATAATTGGATAGTAGACATAACCCAGTAAGATCAGGTTTAAAAACATTTAAATATATATAAATACACATATGTATAAATAACATATATAGCACCTGAAGTAAATACATATTCATATTCATATATTAAAGAATCACTTTAAAATTTAAAAATATTTTTTTAACTATTGAAAAATAAACAGCTAGTGAAAAAATAAGTTTTCTTTGCAAAACTTGACTCTGGAAACAAAGATTCTTCAAATGCTTCTCCAAGAACTTGTCTGTTTATTTTAAATATAACCAAATAAAAAAATAAAAATAAAAAGTAAATAAATATAATCAAATATTTGAAATAGAAGGCAAATGTTCATGAAAGCAGACATATATACATGCATTTATATGCATATATACACATAATTGGATAATATAATGAATATGTATAATACACATAAAATACAGATCTTCCTTAACTTACTATGGCACTGCATCCTGATAAACCCATCATCAATTGAAAATATCATAAATTGTAAATGCTTATACTACACCCAATCTACCAACCGTCATAGTTTAGCCTAGTCTACCTTAAATGTGCTCAGAACACTCACATTAGCCTAAAGTTGGGCAAAATCATCTACCACAAAGCCTATTTTATAATAATCTGTTGAATATCTCATTTGTTTTATTGCATACTGTACTGAAGGTGAAAACCAGAACGGTTGTAAGTGTGTCAGTTGTGATCGAGTCGCTGAGTGGGAGGAGTGGCTTGCTGCTGCTGCTGCCCAGCATCACAAGAGAGCATCATGCTGCATATCAGGAGTCTGGGAAAAGTATAGTTTCTACTCTAAATTCAAAGTATACTTTGAAAAAATGAAAAAATTCAAACTATAGTTTCTACTAAACGAGTATCACTTTCGCACCATGGTAAAGTTGAAAAATCGGTAAGTCGAACCATTGTAATTCGGGGAATGTCTGTATATAAATTTTTGTATAATATATGTGTATATGTGTTTGCACGTGTATATTTAAAACTGGAATTTAGACTGTTTGCTACATCTCATCTTAGAAGCAGACTGTGCCCAAAATCTATGCCTCAAGCCTTTGGTGAATAGCTAATGAATTCAGTATTCAAACAGGGATTAAAAATATTGACTTGGAAATTCAGGACAAACTTACTACTAAAAATGTTTTACACTTTTTACTTAAAAGAACATAGTTAGGTACACATGATTAGACTCTACCAACTATAATAAATTATTGCCGATTTGGCTAGAGTTGTTGATCACCACAAAATTCTCTCTTGCGGACAACTATGGCTTACATATTAAATGGAAGGCTTTAGGCAGTTTTTGTACTTGTTTCCTTAGACCTAAATGGTCCACATAATGATAAAAAGTTAAATAAGAAAAAAATGTAAAATTATGTGCTTTTCAAGCTCAACAAAATTGTTATCATACTAAAGCTCGCCTGTGTACTAACAGTGCAGTTTTTATAGGCAGGTGTTTCTGCTACTAAAGTTTTCACATTAATTGAGGCTCTACTTTTGATTTCAGTTTAAAGGTGTTGCTAGTGATTGAATCTACTCAGTAGTGCACTTTTATGAATAAGACTCTGAATATTAAAATTCTTACATGTACTCTCTCAATTCATTGAGATTCAGTCAAATAGAAAGATATCATATACCAAGAAGATTCCTTTGTATATGATGTACAATGGAGTAACAGATTAATTTTCCTTTTTGGACAACTTAATGATATTGATTAACATTAAAAAATTTCAACAGTTACATATTTAAAAAAAAGACTGGGGTACAAGGCAGATAATTAGTAGTATTACCTTTAAAGGCTTTTGTTAGAGGAAGTGAATGTTAACAACTCTTTATAAATTAAAGTTGCCCTCTCCCAGGAACTTCAATACTGTATCAGAAAAAAATAAAATAAAATTGTCAACTATTGCTTTTAAGAAAGGGAACAATTCCCATTTTCTATAACATTACTTCTGAAATCAACACCCTTATTCAACAACCTTGATATCATTTCTGATAATGAGTCAGTGAAAAGAGTGATTAGACAAATGGTACAATTCAGAAAGAAAATAAGATGCAGAAAGAAATTCAGAAAGAAAATAAGATGCCAACTGAGTTTTCCCAGGTCATCCAATCAACTCCTTGCAGAGTTAAAAATAGAAGCTAAGACTAATTCCCACAGCTACTGCCAGATCAGAGCCTGACAACTTTGCATTGTGGTAGCTTCAACCTCTCCTGCTACTGGGATTCCCTGCATTGAGACATCTTCCTATGAGGTTCAGTTATTTCAAGGTTTGCTTTAAAATGGAGAGGGGTAGGAAAAGGTTCATAATTTTAGGGAAAATCTGTGGTAATGAGATCTCATTGTAAACTGCTCACGAGAATTAGAAAGATAAAAACTGGAAATATTTACTAACCCTTACTATGTCTCAAACACTGCAGTAAGTTCCCTTTTATGTTATCTTCTTTAATCTTCGCAACAACCCTGTGATTTTCCTGTTTTAAATATCCAGAAACAATTCACAGTGGCTAAGTAACTTACCCTAAGTCATAGAGATAGAAAACAATAGAGGTAGGATTCAAACTAGGTGAGGTTCAAAGTTCAAATTCACTTCCTGAAAAACATGATTAGAACATAAATGGTAGCCAAAACTCCCCAAAATAAATTAAAAAATTAAAAGAAAGAGAGAAAGGAGGGGAGGAGGGCCTAGTGATCTGCATACCTTAAAAATAATGTTTAGAACTTTTTGATTTATCTTAAAAATGACCAAAAGCTAGCTGCCTGAGAGCTCTAAGAATAAAATTATTAACAAACTAAACAAAAAATATTTTTATACTCACTCACTTTGAGATCACCCAATTGCTTTCCTTTCATAACACCGTACTGCCATTTTATTTCATTTTCTATTATATTTATTAAGGGATAATTTAAAGACAAGTATTTTGCCTAACAGGTTAATGATTTTTTTTTCTTCTAAACGATGACCAAGATGCCGATCCTCCTCCCCTTATTCAATGGACTAATTAGTGTCAGATCACTTTAGTGTCATATTTAATTTCTGTGGTGAAATAGTGATTTCACAAACCCTGTGAAGATGTTACACATCCACTATAACATGCATGCAGGTGGAAAAAATTTTCAACTGATGTAGATTTTGCTTTCTCTATGATTGTATTCTTCACAATCAATGAGATAGAAAAAGACACAGAGATAAGAGAACTGTTGACTCATATTTTCTTATTAAAATGTGTATCTTGGGCTTCCCTGGTGGTGCTGCAGTTAAGAATCCACCTGCCAATGCAGGAGACACAGGTTCGAACCCTGGTCTGGGAAGATCCCACATGCCACAAAGCAACTAAGCCCATGGGCCACAACAACTGAGCCTGCGCTCTAGAGCCCGCGAGCCACAACTACTGAGCCCATGCGCTGCAACTACTGAAGCTGGCATGCCCTAGAGCCCGTGCTGTGCAACAAGAGAAGCCACCGCAATGAGAGGCCCGTGCGCCACAACGAAGAGTAGTCCCCACTCCCAGCAACTAGACAAAGCCCAGGCACGGCAACAAAGAACCAACGCTGTCAGAAATAAATAAATTACCTAAGAAAATAAATAAAATCTGTATCTTGCATTTTCAATTTTCTAAAAGTTCAAATCCATGGTGGTTGAAAAAAGAAGAGTAATGTCATATGTTTTCTTGTCCTGGGTAAATGGATTGTGCTTGGTTGAGTGTCTTTTTTTTTTTTTGCCAAAATTTCTTTTTTATTATTTTTATATCTACTATTACTTATTTGAATTCTACTCACTGCTTTTTGTTTTTTCATCTTTATTGGAATACAATTGCTTTACAATGGTGTGTTAGTTTCTGCTTTATAACAAAGTCAATCAGTTATACATATACATATGTTCCCATATCTCTTCCCTCTTGCGTCTCCCTCCCTCCCACCCTCCTTTTCCCACCCCTCTAGGTGGTCACAAAGCACAGAGCTGATCTCCCTGTGCTATGTGGCTGCTTCCCACTAGCTATCTATTTTACGTTTGGTAGTGTATATATGTCCATGCCACTCTCTCACTTTGTCACAGCTTACCCTTCCCCCTCCCCATATCCTCAAGTCCATTCTCTAGTAGGTCTGTGTCTTTATTCCCATCTTACCCCTAGGTTCTTCATGACCTATTTTTTTTTCTTAGATTCCATGTATATGTGTTAGCATACGGTATTTGTCTTTCTCTTTCTGACTTACTGGTTGAGTGTCTTGAACTGCTCAAACTTTAAGGTCCATCATCTCTAATTTCCACCCTACCAAAACCTCAGACAAGAAACAGGAGAAAGGGTAGTGCCATCCATAATTCATTCCCACCACACCTACAAAAATAATCACAAGGAACTTGTGTAGAATACCAATTCTTTTGTATTAGGAAGGCAGTTTTCAAAATTAAATGGTATTGGTTCATTTGGTTGTTTAATAAATATCTTGCAGATGCCTATCATAAAGCCAAATACCAAACTGACCATTTAAGTTGCAGGAATTTTTATGGTCTTGATATTTTACTATTTTAAAGTAACAGTTTACATTTGAGTGCTTACCACAATATGTAATACCAATAAGCTCCCTAGAAATCTAAACATTTATAAAATACACCAAATGCTACTGTCTCATGCCCTGCTTTGCAATCCTGGATTGCTTTCTACTATGGAGATGATGTAAGAAATATAAGCTAGATATCTCTTCTATGGGATCACCAGCCATGTCTCAACTAACTTTTATCAGTGGAGACTCTCAGTACATACATATTTATTTATTATAAAACTCCTCGGTACTGATCATTAGGTAATTCCGGTAAATGTGGGCGCGTAATAATAGTTAAGAATGTCAGCCCCATTTCATTTCAGCTTGATCCACTGCAGGAAAGCACAAATTAGATGAAAGCAATTTCCCCAAGAACAACTCACTTCCTTGAGATGAGACATAAACTTGGGTGAACAGTGATTTGTCACAATTTATTTTTGAGGGTAGTCGTTTAAAAAAAGTGCTAATGTAATCTTTTCAGAATGAATCCTTTTAAAAATGCATTAATTCTCCAGTGAATATAGCTTATAATTAAAAACCTATACATGTAATTTTACTTTTCTAAATTTTTACATATGACCATATATAATAAATATGGAAATCTTAAAATCTTCATTATCTTTAAAATTTGATGGCCTTTAAATCTGAATTTGGATTTGGTGAGTCTGACGGATTATTCTTAGTGACTCTATTGGGTACCACCAATTCAGATTCAACATTATTTCTGCAAGTCTCAGAAGCATTAAGTTTTGTGAATGGATAGAGGGTATTAACATCCTGGTGGTTTTTCACTACATTGAGATGACCAGAGAACCTGAGTGTGAAAGATCATGGAGAGAAGTGTAAGAAATGGCACTAAAGGTATCACTGACTTCTCTCTATTTACTCAGATTCTGCAGTATACAACAGAAGGAACAAAGCAGGTTGTGTTGTTGCTACTGTTGCAATGACCAAGGATCCTCAGTCTCATAGCCACTGCAGTCCATTGTTTAAGATGTGAGCTTGTTGTTGCTTATTCAGGCAAAAGTCAGAATGCTTATTTGTTTTATGTCTGTTTTTTAATGAGGGTTTGATTAGACAGCAATAAAGACAAAAGTAAATAGGAGAAATGTTTATTAATAGGTCCCTCCATCCCTATCAACCAAAGAAAAGGCATACCTTAAAATATTGTAGTGTAATGTCTAGGGTGTGTCTGTCTGTGTTCTTGCCAGCCTTCACCTTTAAGTAGCTTTTCAAAAATATGTTATAAACATGTTGCTTCATCCTTGCCCTTTTAGCCTGTTAATGTCTAACTTAAGTAAAGCAGGATGCAATCCCCAGCAAGTTATCTGTTTCTCCTTTCTTGGACCATGCAAATCAAAACAGTCTTCTTCTAAGGAGGGTGGTGAAAAGTTGTGCCAATTGTGTTCGTACTTCAGCTATTCCAACGTTCTTTAGTTTATCTTAAATGAGACATTCTCATCTTTGGGCTTTAATTATTCTGTTTAAAAATAAATTTTAAAAGATACTCTGAAGAGAAACTAAGAAAAAAAACAACAAAATAAAAGATTTACCATAATGCAGGTACATAAATATGAACTAAAAATACTTTTAAATTAAAAATTAATCTTTTTTATTTTAAAAATTAATCTAATTAAAATTACAGATTAGGCTGGATAGAATTGATCCATTGCTGAAGCTTAAAAACAAACTAGCTATAAATGTTACTAGTTTTCTACACTGCTGTTACAAGACTTGACTGACATCCGTGATATACTCTGTAATATTTTTGAAATGATGAAATGTGTGATCCAGAGACTTGAAATATTTCAATACTTGTGTATAGGAATTTTCTTCCATGAACTAGAAATGAAAAAAGTGAGAATGTTTCCTTGCTCAAATCACATTAAGTGGATTCCCTTACATTACTTGCATTCATTTTTAAGATAGTCATAAATGGTTACATAAAATACAGGAATATTATCTGTTGAAGAAGTTGATGGTTTTTATAGTCAATGTATGTATTCAAATGATAAATGTTTCTGCATAATCTCTGACCCAACAATACCATTCCATGCCACTCCAAGAATTCTTCCATCAAAAGTAAAGGCTCCAGGACATAAAGACATGAACCTCTATGTCCATTACCACATTTCTTGAAATCATAAAACTGTCTGGAACTTAATAAATGTTTATCAATGGGTTTTGACTGAATGAAATTATGGCTCACTCATAGTACACATTACTGGGCATCTACTAAAGGTAATATGGTAGTGATATATGCTAGATATCATTAATATAATAGAAACACAATGTACTAAAAGTGTTTTGCAACTAAAAATCACTATACATTGTATGGCTTTAAAAAGGAATGAAATGCTGCTACATGCTATAACATGGATAAACTTTGAAAACATTATGTTAAGTGAAAGAAGCCAGACACAAAAGGACAACTATTATATGATTCCACTTATATGAGGTAGTTAGAATAGGCAAATTATAAACCCAGAAAATAGAATAGAGTTAACCAGAGGTTAAGGGGAGGGGAGAAATAAGGGGTTATTGTTTAGTGAGTACAGTTTCTGTTTGGGATAACAAGAAAGGTCTTAAAATGGATAATGGTAATGGTTGCTCAACATTGTGAATGTACTTAATACCAATAAATGATACACTTAAAAATGGTTAAAAAGGTAAATTTTACATTATGGGACATTTTACCAAAATAAAAAATAAAAATATACTATAAAATAAAGTAAAAATTTACCTCATACTAGGCATACTATGAAGTTTGCATAAAATTGCACTTATTTTAGGAGCTTATATGGTTATTATCATATTTGGAGACGTGTAAAGAAAGCAACAGCTTAAGTAGTCCTCTTGAGTTCTTTCTCTCCATCTTTCCAACCTGGTGTTTTCTAGATTAATGGTTTTGTCACGCCTCTCTTTGAATACTAGCATCAGTAGGAATGCTAGCTAGTACTCGTTTACTTAAGTATCAGCTAAAAAGTTTAATGTATTTTTATGCTGGTAATTGTTTTAGAACCTGGGAGGGATGTCATTGTTTTCTTAACTTGCCAAAAGCAAATATAGTACTGTAGACAGCATTACTAGAAAGAAATAGTAACTTTGAAGTAGACATATGTCCATCCTAAGCAAACTGAATATATTTCAAAGCAGACCACACCACTCAACTGCTGGCAATGTTCTTCCACATACTTGGCAGTATACTACTCGCAGTCTGAGAACTGTTTCTTTTTTGTAAAAATGATTTTGATTGGAAAACCCTGAATAAATCCTTTGGAATGTGTAACGTTTAGAGCTCCTTCTGGGATTCCTTTTCCATGAATCAAGGTTCTTTGATTCACTATCCTCCTTGGCACTTGCTTCCTAGTCATCTCAGCAGCCTTTGTGCCAGTGCTAATGAAGAGCTCCCACTTTAGGTCCTAAAGCAGGGAGAACAATAAAAGGAGAACCTCATTTCAAGTACCAGAAATGTCTGGGCTATAAAGGACACACATATTGTCAAAGTAAGCCCAGAGTGGGGTGACATCACCAAGGTCATTCCTGGCTCCACGTCCCCCACAGGAGGAACAACTAACAATTATTTGGAAACAGGACACTATTTGAGAGAATCCTAGAACATGGAGGTGAGGCTGAAGCACCCCCGTGCACCACAGAGACCAAGACAGACTGCATTAGAAGGGTGAGAAAAGGAGCTTGACCACACTGCCCCTCCCCCAAGCCAGTGGAGCACCATGGGTGAGGTCTCCCCTGAACCTCTGGTTCCTCCAGTAGGGGAAGAGAACTGGGGGACAGCAAGCACCACCACTAGCATTGGGGTTGCGTTGTGGGAGCCACTGCTCTAATCTGCTCCACTGGGTTTGCAGGGGAATCTGCAGGGTTTGACCACTAAAAGTTGGACTGTGATGAAGGGGGAAGGGGCATGCAACAGCCAGCACATGGATTGTGACCGATGGAATTCATACCTGCAGTGCCCAAGTAGTGATCACAACTGGCACCTTTGCTTATCTACAGAGCCAGGTTGGTGGGACACTACAACCGGGGAACTCAGCAGGGTACAGATCCACCTGATACGCATCTGGCCCTTGAACCTGGTTTGCCCATACCCAGGGAAAGAGCAGAGTCACAGCCCACCCACTGTGGAGAGTGTCTTCTGGCCATCTGACCAAAAGGGCTGGCAATAAATCCTGGAAGCTATTTGGCCCAGTCGTGCTCCAGCCAAGAGGCAGGCAGCCAGAGCTCATCACTGGCTCTGGTACAAAGCAGAGCCAGTATCAGGTGTGGAGGGATCCTGTACCATGCACAGGCAGGGAGATTAATTCATATCCAAGGCTGAGAGGAGCTCCCAGCTCCTCCCAACTGGGGAGTCTGTTTGAGAAATTAAGAGTCGCCTGGAGTGGTCCCTCCTCAACCCACCCAGGCAAAGGAACTGGGACTAGCCCCATCCCATCTGCTGTGGAGAGTGTCTTCCTGGCCCATCTGACTAGAAGGATTGGTGACAACTCCTAGAAACTGTGCGGCCCAGCAGTGCTCAAGCCTAGAGAAGGGTAGACAGAGCTGATAGTCTGCAAAGCAAAGCCAGTGGCCTTGTTCAGCCACAGAACGTGGAGTGTGGATCAGCTTGAGTTAAGACAACAAAGAGCTTTACTGGCTTTAGAGCTGCTTCTCCTGCTGCACCCAGGCAGGAAATCTAATTCATAGCCCTACTCATCACTGAATACAGCCTTCAGCACGTCCAACTGGGGAACCTAACCAGAGAACATGGGAAGCTGTACAGCCCATTAAACAGCCCTAGATACAGTGGCACTTGAACAGACAGCACAGCCTGTGGCCTCCCCCTTCTGCAGGGCAAAACCAGTGCCCTCACCTGACCAGGGAATTAAGTGCACACTCTGGCCTGATTTGGGTTCCCAAACAATGAACTATACAGGCTCTGGGTCCTGTCCAGAGCCAGGTCCTATACAAGCTCTGATTCTCTGCCAGGAAACTAATTCATAGCCCCATGTACTACTACTACTGAATATAATACCCAGTTAAGTCTGGAGGAAGAGCCCAATTATTCAGATATGCAGATACCAATGTAAGGAATCAAGGATCACAAAAATTAGGCAAATAGGACACCACCAAAGGAAAGTAATAAAACTCCAATAACTGACCTTAAAAAAATGAAGATCTGGGCTTCCCTGGTGGCGCAGGGGTTGAGAGTCCGCCTGCCGATGCAGGGGATGCGGGTTCGTGCCCCGGTCCGGGAGGATCCCACATGCCGCAGAGCGGGCTGGGCCCATGAGCCATGGCTGCTGAGCCTGCACGTCCGGAGCCTGTGCTTCGCAACGGGAGAGGACACAACAGTGAGAGGCCCACGCACCGCAAAAAAAAAAAAAGAATATCTATGAACTGTCAAAGAATTCAGAATAATCCTCCTAAGGAAGTTTAGTGAACTACAAGAAAGCACAGACAGCTAAGTGAAATTAGGAAAACAATGCATGAACAAGACAAGGAGTTTGACAAGGAAATAGCAACATCAAAGAAACAGGAACACTAGATTTTAAAAATACAATAACTGAACTGAAGAATTCAATAGAAAGTTTCAAAGGTAGATTCGACCATGCAGAAGAAAGAATCAGCAAACTGGAGGACAGGACTTTAGAAATTACCCAGTGAAAGGAACAAAAAGGAAAAGAATAAAAAGAGTGAAGAAAGCCTATGGAAATTATGGGACACAATAAAGTAAACAATGTTCATGTATGGGAATTCCAGAAGAAGAAAAGAGAGAGAGAAAGGGAAAAAAAGTATATTTAAAGCAATAATGGATGAAACTTTCCCAAACCTAGGATGAGAAATGGACATCCATATCCATGAAGTCCAAACAAGCCCAAATAGGTTGAACTCAAATAGGGCTACTCTGAGACACATTGCAATTAAATCATCAAAAGTCAAAAACAAAGAAAGAATTTTAAGACCAGCAAGAGAAAAGAGAGAAGTTACATACAAGGGAACCCTGGGATAATTGGATATTCACATGTAAAAGAATGAAATTGGACCAATATCTTATACCACTCACAAAACTAACTTGAATTGGATTAAAGACTCAAATGTAAGACCTGAAACTATGCAACTGCCAGAAGAAAACATAGGAATAAAGCTCATTACATGGGTTTGGTAATGACTTTTTGGATATGACACTGAAAACACAAACGACAAAATAAAAAATAAACAAATGGAACTACATCAAACTAAAAAGCTTCTGCACAGCAAACAAAAACAAAAACAAATCAACAAAGTGATTGAAAAGACAACCTATAGAATGCGAAAAACATATTTGTAAACCATATATCTGATAAGGGTTAATATCCAAAATAAATTAAAAATTCATACAAATCAATAGCAAAAAAAAATTACCCAATTAAAAAAATGAGCAAAGGACCCAAATAGACATTCTTCCAATGAAGACACACGAAAAGCCAACAGGTACATGAAAAGATGCTCAATACCACTAGTCATTAGGGAAATGCACATTAAAACCACACTGAGATATTACCTCACACCTGTTAGAACAGTCATCCTCAAAAATGTCAAGAGATAACAAATGCTCGTGAGGATGTGGAGAAAAGGGAAGCCTTGTGCTGTTGGTGGGATTGTAGATTGGTAAAGCCAGTATGGAAAACAGTATGGAGGATCCTCAAAAATTAAGACTAGAACTACATATATCTAGCAACTCCACTTCTGGGAATATATCCAAAGAAAATGAAAACACTAACTCAAAAAGATATCTGCACCCCCATGTTCATAGCAGCATTATTTATAATAGCCAAGACATGGAAACAATCTAAGTGCCCATTGATGGACAAATGGGTAAAGAGGTTGTTTTATATATTTATAGATATATACGTATTATATGTATACACACACACACACACACTGAAATATTATTCATCTGTAAGAAAACAAAGAAATGCTACCATTTGAGACAACAGAATTGGACCTTGAAGGCTTTATGCTAAGTTAAATAAGTCAGAGAAAGAAAGGCAAACACTATATGATCTCACTTATATGTGGAACCTAAAAAAAAAGAAAACAGTCATAGAAAAGGAGATCAGACCTGTGGTTACAGGAGACAGAGGGTCAGGGGAGGGGAAATTGGAGGAAGATGGTCAAAGGTACAAGCTTCCAATTGTAAGATAAATACATACTATGGACATAATGTACAACATGATGACTACAGCTAACACTGAGGTGTGATATATAGAAAAATCGTTAAGAATAAATTCTAAGCATTCTCTTCACAGAAAAGTATTATTTGATCTCATTTATATAAATTTGTGTGTTTGTGTGAGAGAGAAGGACAGAATACAAAAATGCAAAAAGAAAAGTTGTAAAGTATGAAGCTGCTTAGGTTTATATCTCAATCTATAACAGATAACAATTTGTTTAATTTTAATAGGTACAAAAATAAATATTAAGCATAGAACAAGCAAAAAGAAAAACTGAGCCCAGCGTAGATGTCCTTAAAGCATTTGCAAAGGAGGGCTTTATTAGGTCCGCGAACACCTGCAATTACAGGCAAAATTCTATGTGTGTGTGTTGTGTATGTACTTGGGGAGTGGACGCATAGCCTTTAGTGAATTATTAAAGGGGATGTTAAGACCCAAAAGTTTAAAAAGCACTGGAAAGCCTGACCACAAAACCATTTTAAACTACTCTGATTATGTTTTTATAGTTTTCCTTCACTCGTTAACACTTCAAAGAACAGCATGTGAATGTGGAAAGAATCTCTGCCATTTAGGTAAGATCTCTGAGTCTCAGTGTAAAATTAGCATATAGTAGAAGGATGAAATTATACACCATAGATGAAAGTACCTAGCAGAGCGCTTTAAGACTAGTACTTATTTATGCAAGACATCTTCCCCTGCTTACTTGTTTTCAGTAGAATGAAAGCATACTGAAAGCTGGTACAATGTCTTCTTTAAAGTTTTCTTTTGTAATGCTTACTATGCTTTTTGATACGGATGAGCCAATATCCACTTAAGGGCATGTAAGCTCACAATAACTTTTGTTGAATATAACTGTTTGAATGTACTTTCACTATATTATTATATAGGGATTTTAAACTAAAATGTACCTGCACACACTATTTAGAGCCTAACTTGGATATTTGAGTAGGTGGATATACACCCCTGGAAAATAATAGCTAATTTCTTCACTAAAATCAAATTGCTGAACATCTACTTTGCATATACATAGCTAGGCACTGTATTATGAGTTTCAGGTAATAAAAAGTTGTTAGTCAAAGACTCTGCTCCCTAGGGTTATTTTACAACAGCAAATCATGTTCAAACTAAAGGATAGACCAAAATAGAAAGTGCCACAGGCGTTTAGACAAGGGAGAAACACATCTGAAATGAGAAGGAAGGTGGGTATGGGGAAGGGTTCATGGAAGAGGCAGTGTATGCTGTGAGCAAGGTTTCAACGTGTAGCAGGGTGAGTGAAAGGAACAAATGAAGACATATAGTCGTGATATCATGAGGCACAAACTAGAAATAAACAGCACTTGTTCTAGGCTGGTCATGAGGTAATTTAAGGGGATTAGTGAGAAACTAGATAAAGAGATATCTCTTTATGTATTACTTATTAATAATACTTTTGAACACAAGTATTTAATTAAAAAAAGAACAATATAGGGATAGGAGACTAGGAGGTACAAACTATTATTATAAAATGAGCTATAAGGATATACTGCATAGCACAGAAAATATAGCCAATATTTTATAACTATAAATGGAGTATAACCTTTAAGAATTGTGAGTCACTATATTTTACACCTGTAACTTATATAATATTACACATCAACTATACTTCAATTAAAAATGCTATTTTAGTGAATAAAACACTAAGCAGTAAAAGTTTTAAAAAAGAACTTAGAAGAGAACTTAAAAATAAAGACATAAAGAGCAGGTTGAAACAGCGCAGAAATCTGGCAATTAAGAGGCCATTGATAACTTTCAAAATAGCACTTTTTCTACCTATTCTCAGTGGAGGCAAAGCCTTATGAATCCTACTATTTCTTTTTCTGTTTTTCAAAATCTCAGGATAAGTCTACTTCAATTGTAGCTAATGGCAGTAAAGCAGCACCAGAAAATGCCTTTTGTAAAGAGAGGGCAACTTTGTGAATCCTAAGTGGGTACTCAAGTCTTAAATTACTGATAACACTGACCACCCACCAGACTAAATGTTTTTTTTTTACGTGATTGGAAAGCAACAGATTGATTTCAATTCTATCTTGTCATATCTACAAAAAAGTTCCTACAGTTCATTTAGCAACTAATAGAATACATCCTTCTATTTGGTATTACTCCTCCTTAACACGGGGCAATTAATTTTTCCTTTCTCTGGGAAACGCTTTTAACAAAGGAAATAGAGTCATAAATTAATTTCGGTTAGGAAATCATACAACTATTTCTACCTAGGGCTTTGAATTTAGAAACTTTCCTCAGAAATTGTTTAAATATAACGAAGTCCAAATTCAGAAATACCTTAAATTGAATTATCTTAGTTGCACTAAAATAACAAATTCTATTTTCTATCTTGTTTTCTTTCTTCCCCAGAAGGCTTCTCCAACCCTAATCCATAACTTAATGCATTCATCTCACCTATAAAATCACTGGCAGGTATGATGCCGGCTTTGGCGGCTCCAGTCGCCTAATCCTGACCCATTTCTTGCCAAAGAACTCAGTTTCTTCAGAAACCAAGTAACAGACATTTCAATTTCTAACCATCATTAGCATATTTTCATGTACTAATACTCAACATAAAAACACCTTTCAAAATTACAGAAATTTTTACTGTACTTAAGATCAATTGCACTAACCTGTATTTCATAAACCTTGGGCTACTTTCAAAAAAATGAATTATTATTTTAATATGTTTTTCACCTATTATTCAGAATAATTATTCATATAATTAAATATTTTACAATTAGGTAAGAAAGGTGGAAAATCCGATTTCGGAGGAAGATGGCGGAAGAGTAAGACGCGGAGATCACCTTCCTCCCCACAGATACATCAGAAATTCATCTACACGTGGAACAACTCCTACAGAACACCTACTGAACGCTGACAGAAGACCTCAGACCCCCAAAAGGCAAGAAACTCCCCACATACCTGGGTAGGGCAAAAGAAAAAAAGAATAAACAGAGACAATAGGATAGGGACGGGACCTGCACCAGTGGGAGGGAGCCGTGAAGGAGGAAAGGTTTCCACACACTACAAGCCCCTTCGCGGGCGGAGACTGCAGGTGGCGGAGGGGGAAAGCTTCGGAGTAGCGGAGGAGAGCACAGCAACAGGGTTGTGGAGGGCAAAGCGGAGAGATTCCGGCACAGAGGATCGGTGCCCTCAGGCACACACCAGCCCGAGAGGCTTGTCTGCTTGGCCGCCGGGGCGGGCGGGGCTGGGAGCTGAGGCTCGGGTATCGGCTTTCAGTCGGAGCGCAGGGAGAGGACTGGGGCTGGCGAAAGGACGAGAGCCTGAAGGGGTTAGTGCACCACGGCTAGCCCGGAGGGAGTCCGGGGAAAGGGTCTGGAGCTGCCGAAGAGGCAAGAGACTTTTTTCCCTTTTGTTTCCTGGTGCACGAGGAGAGGGCATTAAGAAGGCTGCTTGGGGAAGCGCCGGAGACAGGCGCGAGCCGCGGGTAAGGCGCGGACCTCGGAGACGGGCGTGAGATGCTGGGGCTACTGCCGCCGCCGCCGCCGCCGCCACCGCCGCCGGGCCTGTGTGCGAGCGCGGGTCACTGTCCGCCCCGCCTTCCGGGGGGCCTGTGCACCCCGCCACTGCCGGGGTCCCAGGACCCGGGGACGGCTTTCCCGGGAAAGCGCACGGAGCGCCACGGGCTGCTGCAACGTCACGGCGGCCTCTGCCGCCGCAGGCCCGCCCCACACTGCGCGCCCCTCCCTCCCCTCTGCCGGAGTGAGCCAGAGCCCCCGAATCAGTGGCTCCTTTAAACCCGTCCTGTCTGAGTGAAGAACGGACGCCCTCCGGCGACCTACGCGCAGAGGCGGGGCCAGGTCCAAGGCTGAGACCCGGGAGCTGTGAGAACAGAGCAGAGACAGGGAAATCTCTCTGTGCAGCCTCGGAGGCAGCGGATTAAAGCTCCACGGTCCATTTGATGTGCCCTGTGTCTGTGGAGTGCATGAATGGACAGCGAATCATCCCAAATTTAGGAAGTGGAATTTGAGGACAAGATTTAAGACTTTCCCCCCTTTTCCTCTTTTTACAACGAATTATCCCAAATTAAGGAGGTGGACTTAGAGAGCAAGATTTCAGACTTCTCGCCCTTTTCCTTTTTTTACAACGAATTATCCCAAATTGAGGAGGTGGACTTGGAGAGCAAGATTTTTGATTTTTCCCCCTGCTCTCTTTTTGTGAATGTGTATGTGTAATCTTCTGTGTAAGATTCTCTCTGTATAGCTTAGCTTCCACCATATGTCCCAGGGTTCTATCGGGCCGTTTTTTTTTCAATAATTACTTTTTAATTTTAATAACGCTACTATATTTCATATTTTATTCTATTTTACTTTACCTGCTCTTTTTTTCCTACCTTCCCTTCCTCCCTCCCTCCCTCGGCTCCTCCTTTCTTTCTTTCTTTTTCTTTCCTCCCTCCCACCCTTCTTCTTTCCACTTTCTTTTTCTTTCCTTCATCCCTCTCTCCCTCCTGTCTTTCTTTCTTTCGTTCCTTCCTTCCTCCCTCCCTCCCTTCTTCCATTCACTCTTCCTTTTACTTTCATTCCTCACTCCCTCCCTCCCTCCTTTCTTTCTTTCCATCCTTCCTGCCTCCCTCCTTTCTCTCTTTCTTCCTTCCTTCCTTCCTTCCTTTCTTCCCTTCTTCCTTTCTTTCCCTCTCTCTTTCTTTCTTCTACTAATTCTTTCTTTCTACTTTTTCTCCCTGTTATTCTGAGCCGGGTGGATGAAAGGCTCTTGGTGCTGCAGCCAGGAGTCAGTGCTGTGCCTCTGAAGTGGGAGAGCCAACTTCAGGACACGGGTCCACAAGAGACCTCCCAGCTCCACATAATATCAAGCAGCAAAACTCTCCCAGAGATCTCCATCTCAACACCAGCACCCAGCTTCAGTCAACGACGAGCAAGCTACAGTGCTGGTCACCCTATGCCAAGCAACTAGCAAGGCAGGAACACAACCCCACCCATTAACAGAGAGGCTGCCTAAAAACATAATAAGGCCACAGGCACCCCAAAACACACCACCAGACGTGGACCTGTCCACCAGAAAGACAAGATCGAGCCTCAACCACCAGAACACAGGCATTAGTCCCCCCCACCAGGAAGCCTACACAACCTACTGAAACAACCTTAGCCACTGGGGACAGACACCAAAAACAACGGGAACTACGAATCTGCAGCCTGCAAAAAGGAGACCCCAAACACAGTAAGATAAGCAAAATGAGAAGACAGAAAAACACACAGCAGGTGAAGGAGCAAGATAAAAACCTACCAGACCTAACAAATGAAGAGGTAATAGGCAGTCTACCTGAAAAAGAATTCAGAATAATGATGGTAAAGCTGATCCAAGATTCTATTTCCAAGATCCATAATCTTGGAAATAGAATAGACAAAATGCAAGAAACAGTTAACAGGGACCTAGAAGAACTAAAGATGAATCAAGCATCGATTAAAAACACAATAAAAGAAATGAAAAATACTCTAGATGGGATCAATAGCAGAATAACTGAGGCAGAAGAACGGATAAGTGAGGTGGAAGATAAAATAGTGGAAATAACTGATGCAGAGCAAAATAAAGAAAAAAGAATGAAAAGAACAGAGGACAGTCTCAGAGACCTCTGGGACAACATTAAACGCACCAACATTCGAATTATAGGGGTTCCAGAAGAAGAAGAGAAAAAGAAAGGGACTGAGAAAAGATTTGAAGAGATTATAGTTGAAAACTTCCCTAATATGGGAAAGGAAATAGTGAATCAAGTCCAGGAGGCACAGAGAGTCCCATACAGAATAAATCCAAGGAGAAATACACCAAGACACATATTAATCAAACTGTCAAAAATTAAACACAAAGAAATCATATTAAAAGCAGCAAGGGAAAAGCAACAAATAACACACAAGGGAATCCCCATCAGGTTAACAGCTGATCTCTCAGCAGAAACTCTACAAGCCAGAAGGGAGTGGCAGGACATAATTAAAGTGATGAAGGAGAGAAACCTGCAACCAAGATTACTCTACCCAGCAAGGATCTCATTCAGATTTGATGGAGAAATTAAAAACTTTACAGACAAGCAAAAGCTGAGAGAGTTCAGCACCACCAAACCAGCTTTACAACAAATGCTAAAGGAACTTCTCTAGGCAAGAAACACAACAGAAGGAATATACCTACAATAACGAACCCAAAGCAATTTAGGAAATGGGATTAGGAACATACATATCAATAAATACCTTAAATGTAAATGGACTAAATGCTCCCACCAAAAGACACAGAGTGGCTGAATGGATACAAAAACAAGACCCATATATATGCTGTCTACAAGAGACCCACTTCAGACCTAGAGACACTTACAGATTGAAAGTAAGGGGATGGAAAAAGATATTCCATGCAAATGGAAATCAAAAGAAAGCTGGAGTAGCAATTCTTATATCAGACAAAATAGACTTTAAAATAAAGACTATTAGAAGAGACAAAGAAGGACACTACATAACGATAAAGGGATCGATCCAAGAAGAAGATATAACAATTGTAAATATTTATGCACCCAACACAGGAGCACCTCAATACATAAGGCAAATACTAACAGCCATAAAAGGGGAAATCGACAGTAACACAATCATAGTAGGGGACTTTAACACCCCACTTTCACCAATGGACAGATCATCCAAAAGGAAAATAAATAAGGAAACACAAGCTTGAAATGATACATTAAACAAGATGGACTTAGTTGATATTTATAGGACATTCCATCCAAAAACAACAGAATACACATTTTTCTCAAGTGCTCATGGAACATTCTCCAGGATAGATCATATCTTGGGTCACAAATCAAGCCTCGGTAAATTTAAGAAAATTGAAATTGTATCAAGTATCTTTTCAGACCACAATGCTATGAGACTAGACATCAATTACAGGAAAAGATCTGTAAAAAATACAAACACATGGAGGCTAAACAATACACTATTCAATAACGAAGTGATCACTGAAGAAATCAAAGAGGAAATAAAAAAATACCTAGAAACAAATGACAATGGAGACATGACGACCCAAAACCAGTGGGACGCAGCAAAAGCAGTTCTAAGGGGGAAGTTTATAGCAATACAATCCCACCTTAAGAAACAGGAAACATTTCGAGTAAACAACCTGACCCTGCACCTAAAGCAATTAGAGAAAGAAGAACAAAAAACCCCCAAAGTTAGCAGAAGGAAAGAAATCATAAAGATCAGATCAGAAATAAATGAAAAAGAAATGAAGGAAACGATAGCAAAGATCAACCAAACTAAAAGCTGGTTCTTTGAGAAGATAAACAAAATTGACAAACCATTAGCCAGACTCATCAAGAAAAGAAGGGAGAAGACTCAAATCAATAGAATTAGAAATGAAGAAGGAGAAGTAACAACTGACACTGCAGAAATACAAAAGATCATGAGAGATTACTACAAGCAACTCTATGCCAATAAAATGGACAACCTGGAAGAAATGGACAAATTCTTAGAAATGCACAACCTGCCAAGACTGACTCAGGAAGAAATAGAAAATATGAATAGACCAATCACAAGCACTGAAATTGAAACTGTGATTAAAAATCTTCCATCAAACAAAAGCCCAGGACCAGATGGCTTCACAGGCGAATTCTATCAAACATTTAGAGAAGAGCTAACACCCATCCTTCTCAAACTCTTCCAAACAATATCAGAGGAAGGAACACTCCCAAACTCATTCTACGAGGCCACCATCACCTTGATACCAAAACCAGGCAAGGATGTCACAAAGAAAGAAAACTACAGGCCAATATCACTGATGAACATAGATGCAAAAATCCTCAACAAAATACTAGCAAACAGAATCCAACAGCACATCAAAATGATCATACACCATGATCAAGTGGGGTTTATTCCAGGAATGCAAGGATTCTTCAATATATGCAAATCAATCAATGTGATACACCATATTAACAAGTTGAAGGAGAAAAACCATATGATCATCTCAATAGATGCAGAGAAAGCTTTCGACAAAATTCAACACCCATTTATGATAAAAACCCTGCAGAAAGTAGGCATAGAGGGAACTTTCCTCAACATAATAAAGGCCATATATGACAAACCCACAGCCAACATTGTCCTCAATGGTGAAAAACTGAAACCATTTCCACTAAGATCGGGAACAAGACCAGGCTGCCCACTCTCACCACTCTTATTCAACTTAGTTTTGGAAGTTTTAGCCACAGCAATCAGAGAAGAAAAGGAAATAAAAGGAATCGAAATTGGAAAAGAAGAAGTAAAGCTGTCACTGTTTGCAGATGACATGATACTATACATAGAGAATCCTAAAGATGCTACCGAAAAACTACTAGAGCTAATCAATGAATTTGGTAAAGTAGCAGGATACAAAATTAATGTACAGAAATCTCTGGCATTCCTGTACACTAATGATGAAAAATCTGAAAATGAAATCAAGAAAACACTCCCATTTACCACTGCAACAAAAAGAATAAAATATCTAGGAATAAACCTACCTAAGGAGACAAAAGACCTGTATGCAGAAAATTATAAGACACTGATGAAAGAAATTAAAGATGATACAAATAGATGGAGAGATATACCATGCTCCTGGATTGGAAGAATCAATATTGTGAAAATGACTCTACTACCCAAAGCAATCTACAGATTCAATGCAATCCCTATCAAACTCCCACTGGCATTTTTCACAGAACTAGAACAAAAAATTTCACAATTTTTTTGGAAAAACAAAAGACCACGAATAGCCAAAGCAATCTTGAGAACGAAAAACGGAGCTGGAGGAATCAGGCTCCCTGACTTCAGACTATACTACAAAGCTACAGTAATCAAGACAGTGTGGTACTGGCATAAAAACAGAAAGATAGATCAGTGGATCAGGATAGAAAGCCCAGAGATAAACCCACGCACATATGGCCAACTTATCTTTGATAAAGGAGTCAGGAATGTACAGTGGAGAAAGGACAGCCTCTTCAATAAGTGGTGCTGGGAAAACTGGACAGGGACATGTAAAAGTTTGAGATTAGATCATTCCCTAACACCATACACAAAAATAAGCTCAAAATGGATTAAAGACTTAAATGTAAGGCCAGAAACTATCAAACTCTTAGAGGAAAACATAGGTAGAACACTCTATGACATCAATCACAGCAAGATCCTTTTGGACCCACCTCCTAGAGAAATGGAAATAAAAACAAAGATAAACAAATGGGACCTAATGGAACTTCAAAGCTTTTGCACAGCAAAGGAAACCATAAACAAGACCAAAAGACAACCCTCAGAATGGGAGAAAATATTTGCAAATGAAGCAACTGACAAAGGATTAATCTCCGAAATTTATAAACAGCTCATGCAGCTCAATAGCAAAAAAACAAACAACCCAATCCAAAAATGGGCAGAAGACTTAAATAGGCATTTCTCCAAAGAAGATATACAGACTGCCAACAAACACATGAAAGAATGCTCAAGATCATTAATCATTAGAGAAATGCAAATCAAAACTACAATGAGATATCATCTCACACCAGTCAGAATGGCCATCATCAAGAAATCTAGAAACAATAAATGCTGGAGAGGGTGTGGAGAAAAGGGAACACTCTTGCACTGCTGGTGGGAATGTGAATTGGTACAGCCACTATGGAGAACAGTACGGAGGTTCCTCAAAAAACTAAAAATAGAAGTACCATATGAGCCAGCAATCCCACTACTAGGCATATACCCTGAGAAAACCATAATTCAAAAAGAGACATGTACCAAAATGTTCATTGCAGCTCTATTCACAATAGCCCGGAGCTGGAAACAACCTAAGTGTCCATCATCGGATGAATGGATAAAGAAGATGTGGCACATATATACAATGGAATATTACTCAGCCATAAAAAGAAACGAAACTGAGCTATTTGTAATGAGGTGGATAGACCTAGAGTCTGTCATACAGAGTGAAGTAAGTCAGAAAGAGAAAGACAAATACCGTATGCTAACACATATATACAGAATTAAAAAACAAATGTCATGAAGAACCTAGGGGTAAAACGGGAATAAAGACACAGACCTACTTGAGAATGGACTTGAGGATATGGGGAGGGGGAAGGCTAAGCTGTGACAAAGCGAAAGAGAGGCATGGACATATGTACACTACCAAACGTAAGGTAGATAGATAGAGGGAAGCAGCCGCAGAGCACAGGGAGATCAGCTCGGTGCTTTGTGACCGCCTGGAGGGGTGGGAAGGGGAGGGTGGGAGGGAGGGAGATGCATGAGGGAAGGGATGTGGGAACAGATGTATATGTATGACTGATTCACTTTGTTATAAAGCAGAAACTAATAAAAATAAATAAATAAATAAATACATTGGGGGAAGAAAAAAAGAAAGGTGGAAAATAGTTTTGCTATTCTTGTTCTTTGTTCTCTCTTCTAGTTGGTGTGCCTGAGTCAAAATTTTAGAATATTGAAAATTTAATATTTCAAACCCAAACCACATTTAAAGATAATAATAACAACCAGCCAAAACAATATCGGTCCAGAGGTTTGCATGGTCCGGGGAACAATTCTCTGAGTGGGCCACTTGGAGTGGGATTTGCCCACCCCCCTCCACTCCTTCTGCCTCATATACTGAAGATAGAGACAAAGAAACCAACTCAAATCTTTCCAAAGTGTATTTATAAATAGAGAATTTGTAATCAGAAAAACAATAACAATATATAATAGAAGTAACATGATTTTTCAGAACCAGTATCTTGTTCTAAAGCAATATATAAAAAAGAAGGTTAGCTATAAACCCTGGACCTCTTTTTCATTGATCTCCTATTTTAATTTGTTAAAATAAAATCCATGGCCTTTTGAGTCAAACTGTCTCTTTAATTTCAGATTTAAAGATAACAAATCTCTTCTTAAATGGAATATTGGCACACAGACACCACACAGTCTGGCTTATTGCAACTGTTCTCTGTTGGTGAAGTGGCACATTTGTAATCCCCACCATAGCAATCTTCACTATTTCACAGAATATCATTCAATTGTACATCCCTAGGTGGCAACAAGAATGGGCACTTGAGCTCAGCAGCAAAGCGTTTGTGGGGAAATCCTAGGTCAGAACCCCTAAAAGGGGAGACTAACTTGAGGATGCCCAAATAACCTGAGGTTTACCTTGGCCACCTCCCCTGGCTTTCTGACTGCCTGTGGGAAAAGCCTCTCTGGAATCTCTTTTGAGGTTATTGGGGGAATCCTAGGACAAACACACTGCTTGCTTTTGCAGGAGGACTTGCCCCATACCCTACCCAGCTAGGTGTCTCACAACCTAGCTGGACTAAAAAAGCTTCAAGAAAAACGGGACAGACTGACATTTGCATTTCTACTTCCACCTATTCTTATGCACGTGGAGCAAAATATGTAGGTATAGCCCTCTTTCTCACACCCCAACAGATCCTGCTGTCCTCGAAACCCATCTGGTAGCTGCAGTGACTACAATGAAGGGAGTTATCTGAAACCATGTTGGTACTGAGTTTAAAGGATTTTTCATGCCATGCATTTTGGGGAAGGACACAGATAATAGTCCAAACATGGTATAAGGCAATGCCCTTTCTGGGTCCTTGAAAAATCAGTCACGGAACAGAGGTGGTGGACAGGAGCTGACAAGAGCTGGCTTGTTAATGAGCACAGCATCCCCGGGGTGGGGGGTGGGGGAATCCATGAAATGATTGACAAGAGAAGATGGTAAATGAAGGGAGAAGTGGGGACAAGTGCTGCTCAACCCAAGCTGAACTCCAGGAGGTAAGTTTCTCCTCTAATTGGAGATTCTTTCTAAAGGTTCAGTATTGAAGTGGGTGTTTGACGTTGAAATGTGCAGACCCATTCTAATAACTGGAAGGGGAGAAGACTGAGGAAGGCAAAAGAAGAGGGAAGATTTCCGATTACTTCTCCAGGCTGCTGACAAGAACCTGCTGCTCGCAAACCAAAAATAACCAAGCGAAGGTTGAAGGTAGCAACGTAAAAGTGCAACTCAAATTATTTTACATTCTGAATCCTCTTCAATATCTAAGCGAGTGTGGCACAGCAATGGTTGATTATCTTAAGATTACAGAGGCTGACCGCCTTCTTTGTTTGCCCACTAACACCGCTCCTCCAATAATCTCAAGCACTTGGCTGATTGATAATTCAATTCCAGTTGCTGCTCCTTTTCCCATTGCAGAAGGCGGCAGGGATATTCCCCTTCTTCCCTCTGTATTACAAACCCCATTAGTGTGGCCGAGGCTAATAATAGCCGGGCTGCTTACCTTCTCCGGAGGGATCGAATCAGCGCATGTCCCCGCGCCGGCTGCCCCGGGGCCGCAGTGCCGCCGCGCCGGGTCTGTGCTTGGTCAGTTCGGCCGGCCCCCACCCCACCTGCCAGCTGCAGCAGCTGCTCCCGCCGCTTCCGCCGCCGAGCTCCGGCCGCAGGAAGTCATCCCCCGCGCCGGGCCGGATCGCCACATTCCGCGCCAGCCGCGGGGGGAGAGGGGCCTCTTCCTGCTGCGGGGACCGGCTCCTGGAAACTGCGCTCAAAGATCGCTACCCTTCCCGGTTGTAGGGTTATTTTCTAGGAATGCTTTTACAGAAGAAGCGTCGCCGGCTGGTGGACCGAGAGAGAAGAGCCAGAGTGACTTTCTCTGCAGAGCGCCTTACCTCTGAGCGCTCCCCTGTCACTCCCGCGGCATGCACAGCTCCATTCCGCTGTGTGGGTTTTCCACCCTCTTCATCTTCCTTATCTGTATTGTTCATTTCGCTGAATTTGAGAGTGGGATTAGCTTTGAAGATATCATTCAAACACTCCGAAAATATTTTAAATTGGCGACTAGTTTTTCCAAGCCCCTGTAGCAAGCTCCACTTTCCCTCAACACACACACACACACACATACACACACACACACAGTTACTCGCACGTACACACCCAGCCAAACCACTCACAATTAGGAAAGCTGGGACCTCTCGCCCTCTTGCCTACGTAATGGAACAGGAAACTCCCAAAGGAGTGGGGAAGTAGGACCGGCTAGCAAAAGCACTCGAGGAAAGAGAGAGGGGTCGCCCCAAGATTTTGTTGCTGTTCAGTAGTGTCCTTAGTGGACAGATGTTCCCCCTCTAACCCCCTGGCCCCGCCCCAAGTGGAATGGCTGGTCTGGTGACAGCTGTAACATTTGGACACAAAGAAGCTGAAGCCACATTAACAGGTGGCTGCATCTCTTTCTTTCCCGAAGGATTTATCAGAATTGGCTTTAGGAATAATATTAGCATATACGTATATAATAAACCCTTTCCTTCTCTTTAAATTGGCACCAGCTATTAACAGGTTTCTCTCTCTCTCTCATTTTCCTCCCTCCCTCCTTCCCTTCCTCCCTCTCCTAAGCTGACCAGATCATCAGTTTCCGGACTTAAGGGGGAAAAAAAGGCCAAGGATGTGCTCTCTTTACAGCTGAACCAGGGCTTATTTTCCCGGTGTTCAGCCATTCCCAAGTAGAGAGGCTTTTTGACCCTAGGGTTCTCTGTGAGTGAACTTCTCACATTCAGCTTGCTTTTGGAATTGCCCATCACTAGGTCCAGGCCAGTTTTATCCTTGGATTTGTCCAGCAACCTAAACAGTATAATTGCACAAGGCCAAGGCAGTACTTTTAATCTAGGAAGAGTTCCCAACTCTCTGTTTAGCAGTTCCAAAATTAGGAGGTAGTGTAGCAAACAGTTTCAACAAGGCTCAGTAAGAATTCTTGACCCTAGAATGCGGGCTTTTAAAAAGCTGGAACAACCTAATTCATCTCTCTGAGTTTCACTTTCATAAAATTAGACCTCACCAAAGAGCAGGGGATTCTTAATATGTATCAAAGTGTATGTGGAATCTGGATGGGAATATTACATCTTTAATTTCACTAACCTCTAGCTGCAATTTAGTATTTAGCATGTCCTTTAAATCTAAATGCAGACAACAAACCACAATAATATTAGGAGTACCTGTGACTATATCCCCAGCAGATACCACAGACAATTTCCTAAGGCAGTTTTTATAGATATCTCAAAGTATCACTAGTCTGATGTTACAATCAAATCATCATTACCTTTTTTGTTTTATCTAATAGACTATATCTATTTTAGAATGGTTTTAGATATACAGAAAAATTAAGGGGATAATACAGAGTTCTTATATATCTCATTCCCAATTTCCTCGATTATTGACACCGTACACCAGTGTGGTACCTTTTTTACAATTAATGAGCCAATATTAATACAATAATATTAACCAGAGTCTGTACTTTATTCAGATTTCCTTGGCTTTTGCCTAGTGTCCTTAATTCCATTTCAGGCTTCCATCCAGGACACCACATTACATTTAGTTATCAAGCCCCCTTAGGCTCCTCTGGGCTGTGGTAGTTTCTCAGGCTTTTCTTGTTTTTGATAACCTTGACAGTTTCTTTTTTAAATGTATTTATTTAATTTATTTATTTTTGGCTGTGTTGGGTGTTTGTTGCTACGTGCGGGCTTTCTCTAGTTGCGGAGAGCGGGGGTTACTCTTCGTTGCAGCGCGCCGGCCTCTCATTGCAGTGGCCTCTCTCATTGTGGAGCACGGGCTGTAGGCGCGTGGGCCTCCGTAGTTGCAGCATATGGACTCAGTATTTGTGGTTCACGGGCTTAGTTGCTCCCTGGCATGTGGGATCTTCCCAGGCCAGGGCTCGAACCCGTGTCCCCTGCATTGGCAGGCGGACTCTCAACCACTGCGCCACCAGGGAAGCCCCAACCTTGACGGTTTTGAGGAGCAGTGATCAAGTGTTTTGTAGCATACCTCACTAATGTAAACTGTCCAATGCTTTTCTCACGGTAAGACTGGGATTATGGTTTATTGGGAGGACAACCAGATAAAGTGCCTTTTTAATAACATCTTATCAAGGGTACATGCTATCAATGTGATTTGCCTGTTGATGTTGACCTTGATAACCTGGCTGAGGTCGTGTCTCAGATTTCTCCACTGTAAAGTTACTCCTCCACCCCTTCCACACTACACTTGTTGGAAGGAAGTCACTATGTGAAGCACAAACCCAAAAAGTGGAGAGTTATGATCCACCTCCTTGAGGACAGAGTATGTACATAAAGTATTTGGAATTCTTCCACACAGATTTGTCTATTTTCCCCTAAACATTAATTTATTCAATTATTGATATTTATTTATATCAGTATAGACTCATGGATATCTATTTTATCCTTTGGGTTATAATCCAATACTACTTTATTTTGTTGTTTGAATTGTTCCAGCTTTGGCCATTGGGAGCTTTTGCTTTTGGCACCTGTGCTCCTTTGACATACTCCTTTTGGGGTGTGTGAGTTTGTGTGTGTGTGTGTATCTGTGTGTATCTGTGTTTAGCATGCATGTTTGTGTGTGTGTTTAATACTTCCTGACTTTTTGGTACCACAAGATGCTCCAGGCTCATTTTGTGTATTTCCTGCCCCAGTCCTAGAATCAGTCATTTCTCTGAGGAGCCCTGATTCCTTTTATTGGAGAGTAGTAATAGAAACCAAGATCTGGGCTCTAGATGTGCTGTTGCTAATGGGCTATTATTTGATTAGGCTCTCTTAACTGAGAGAACAAAGAAATATATATGTATACTAACCCATGTATATACACATATCAGTAAATACTTCTATATATAACTATCTATATCTATATTGAGCTGAGTGTATACTGATGTCTGCAACTATAATGCATTAACGCTGAGATTAGTTTAGCCTTCTCCTCTTGTTTATCTGTAAATTCATACTTCAATATTGAGAAATGTGGCTACCACCATCCACCATCTATTTATTTAATTGTTCCAATTTCAGTACACATGTATCAGAGTTGTGAACCCATCTCCCCAACATCACTATTTTTAAGTATAGTAGTTAATAGAGTCTCTGTTATATCTTGTTATTTGATGAGTTTAAATACCCATTCGTTTCTATATCACAAATTTGGTTTTTAAAATATTCTAATGACTACATTTAAAACATAGTAACTAGTTTCTTTTGAGATTCTATGTATTATATTTTATGAATTTAAAAGTGTTATTTTAAGACTATTTAAATGGGCTACTCCATATTGTCAAAGGGATTCACAGTAAAAAGAAGGTTAGGACCCCAACCTCACAAAGATTATTGTCAGTTTATAATGAGATGATGTGAAATTGTCTGGTGCAAATGTTGGGAGCTCATGCTTGATAAGTGTTAGCTTTGTCCACTTGGGCAGGCTTCTTTCTCCTTTAAAGTTCTAAACACCTTGGAAGAGAGAACATGCTAAACCTTATGGTTAATAATTTATAATGTAGTGGAAGGATTTGCTAGGCATCAGTGTTGGAGGTAAAGGTCCATATAAGGTTGACGGAGGATGAGTGATTCCACTGCAGAAGTTTGTACTTGATATAAATTAATATAAGTGCAAGCAATGTATTTTAAGTTCATTCTAGAGGAGTAGTGCAGAATAGCTTCATAGAGGAGAAGACCTGAGCTATCTTGGGAGATGTTTAAACAGATGAGGAGTGGAGCCGGAGTTGAGAAGGCAAAGGCAGTGTAGCCTTAGAATGCAAATGTTCACAGACATGATCTTGTGGTTTATTCACCATCCTTACCAACCTAATAAGGACACCTGCTGGTAGCTGCATCATCATCATCATCACCATCAACATCATCACCATCATGTTAATAAAGAATGGATATATTTGCCAGGTAGTCAAACAAGCTCTTTGCATGTAGCACCTAGATGTTTTCTACGATCCACCTTATGAGTTCAATCATTGTAATTATTCTCATTTTTCACATACAAAAATGAAGACTTAGAGAGATTAAGTAATTTGTTCAAATCTTGGTGTGTGCCCTCTCAACTCCATGCTCTTTACCTCTGTGCTTAACAGGCTAGGATGATTTGCCCATATTAAGGGCTCAAATATTGGTTGATAAGTATAATAATCTCATAAAAGGAAAAGTGAAGTAATCTACTTTGATGTTTATGGTGCAGTTTGGTGAATGCACTGAAGTGCCAATAGATGAATAATAAAAGTTAGAAACACACAAAAATAGAGAAGAAAAATTCATATGTGTATGTCTGCTGGGAACAAAAAATCCTCCTGAATATCTAACTTCTTAGTAAATATCAGGATATCACATACGCATCATTAGGCAGCATCAATGGAGGATCCTCTGTACCCTGCAAGAGGGCACTGTTATAGATGCACAGAAAGAAAATTCATATTTCCTGTACATTATAAATAAGGACATACTATGATCACTCTTTAAGAATGAAGTAATTTGAGTTTTTAAATTTTCCTTATCAATTGGTGTATATGAATCATGTTAGGTGAAGAATTATTGGTTGATTGGACATTTTATGTTTTAATTCTTTACAGAAAACAGTAAACAAATCCTTTTAGGCTTAAAATATCACATTCAGCAAATGAGTTATTATACTGAAGAAAGTGATGAATTCAGTAAAGTGTCTGGAATCTAAAATAAGAAGTAATTGAAGGAACTGGGAATAGATGACATGAAGCAAGACCAGGAGAGAAGTAGGTGGTCGCTCTAAACTATTTTAGGAGTTGTCCTATGAAAAAGGGTTTAGACTGTCCCACACTGAAGATTTTAGACCAAGTAGACAGGTTTAGGTTGATAAAAGGATGAATATTTTGACAAGTAGAACCTTTCAACTATAAAATGGACCGACTGCATTTTAAACTCAAGAACTCCCTGTTACTGAAGTGCTTTAACAGAGGTTGAAGTTAAGCAGTTGGAAAAGTAAGAGCCTTTACAGTGAGAAAATTCTATGATTCTATGGTTTTCAACTCATAAATTTGTGTAGTTCATCCATTTTACTCATTGTATACACTTAAGTATATTGTTCCTTGAAATGGCCATTCAAAGTTGTTTCCTGTGCCACACACTATGAATGTTAGGGTTAGTCCTGTGTAAATCTTACCCCCATTGAATTAGTATTAACCCTAAGCAAGCAGCTTTCTTACATAAGGAAACAAAAAAAGAGGTTCAGAAATGTCCAAACTAAGTTTTTATAAAACTGTGTTATCAAATCTAATTTATCAAAAAACTTCAAACAGGGGCTTCCCTGGTGGCGCAGTGGTTGAGAGTCCACCTGCCGATGCAGGGGACACGGGTTCGTGACCTGGTCCGGGAAGATCCCACATGCCGTGGAGCGGCTGGGCCCGTGAGCCACGGCCGCTGAGCCTGCACCTCCAGAGCCTGTGCTCCACAACGGGAGAGGCCACAATGGTGAGAGGCCCATGTACCGCAAAAAAATAAAAATAAAAGGAAGATGCAGACCTGTATGCTTCAGGATTTTCTCACCAAAACCCCACACAATTTCTTTACTATTCCAGCCAAGTATGGCCTAGCCCTACCCTCATCCCTGTTTTTCTTGGTTTAGTAATAAAGAAAGAGATGGAAATAAAGAAGAGATATCAGGTAGAAAGATATAAAATAGTGGGGAAAATAATATAAGTGAAGTCAAGTACCACCATCATTTACTAGAAGTGAACTTTCAGCACCAGCATTAATATTTTTTCCTGTTATATCTGTAAATGATAATAACTAATATGTACATAACAATTTTCAATTTAAACAAATCTCATTTTTATAACTAACTACTTCGCAACAAGCAACATGCTAAGGCAACACCAATAGATGAAAAACGGTAGTACCTGGCCCCAAGGAACGTTGTCCAGGAGAACACAGATATATGTAAACAACACAATCACAATACAGTGTAGCGAGTGCAACAATCAGGCATGCAGAAGTGCAAGGGTAGCAAAAAGGAGCATGTGATCACAACACTAAAAAGAAGACTGCACAAAAGACATAATATGTAAACTGAGGTTTGAAAAATGAAGTGGGTTTCCCAGGTGCCCCATAGGGAGAAAGGAATTCTTGGAGGAGGGAAAAGCATAAATGAAGACAGTGAATTGTTCATATAATCCAGAAGTGAAGTAGGCAATGGCAAGAGAAATGATTGGACACAGGCGTCATGAATACTTGCATGTCTGCATTTTAGCAAGTCCATTCTAAAGGAAACTTTGAGGATCAACTCGGGGGTGGGGGGCCGCAGGGGGCACAGAACTAGTCATTGCTGCCAGAAACACGGGAACCACTTTCTACCAACCCACCAAAATAACGACTTCAAAGGCAACATGGTATCACAGAAAAGGTTTGTTTTTTTGTTTGTTTGTTTTTAGTTCATTAGGTCTCACTTAAAATTCTGATTCCACAATGCACTTGCTTTGGGATCTTGAACAACACTCATAACCTCTGCAAGTTTCAGTGTAGTAAGTTTATGTGATTACCTTCATCTGTAATATCCCTGCGTTGCAATCTTAATGGAAACTCAAGTTCAGGTCAAAGACAAGTTTCTCTGTGACCTCTCCTCTGAATTGATTCAAAAGCTGTCTCTCCCGTCCTCATTTGGCTTCTCTTATGGAATCTCATAAAAACTTCTATGACCTCTTTTGTGTTTTTTTTTTGTTGTTGTTGTCTGTTTGTTTGTTTTTTAATTTAAGTATAGTTGATTTACAATGTTGTGTTACTTTCAGGTGTACAGCACAGTGATTCCTTTTTCACATTCTTTTCCCTTATAAGTTATTACAAAATATTGAGTAGAGTTCCCTGTGCCAATAAGGAGATCCTTGTTGTATCTATTCTATGCCTTATTTGAATGACCGTAGCACTCGTTGTCTGTATCATTTTTATGTCTCTGGTTGCTTTGTGACTGAAAATGAAAAATTTCTATTTGTTCATTTCCTGGCCCTTCCTTAAAAATGTGTTCATTTATGTATTTCATATTTATTGACTACATCTTAGACACCGTGTTAACTGCTGGTTCTAGATGTTAGTAAAATATAGACCTTCCTGCTCAAAAGGTCACAGTATTTGTGGGAAAACAAAAAAATGAACTACCTATATCTCAAAGAGCTTTGTACTTCCCAAAGAGAACACACCTAGTAGGTACAATAAATACATGTATCATACATAAATGTATAAATAGTTAATGGGATTAAAAACTAGAGATAACTGCTTTTCGATTCTGAGGAAATGATGATTATATTTCACCAGGAGCTCAATACCACTCTGAGAATGAGGGCTTAACCCCCGTCCTGACTCACTGCATTGCTTTTCTGTATAAAAAATACACAAGTCTGTATATACGCTCTAGAAAAAGGCTTATCTGGCATGAATTTCAGAGAGCAAGAAGAAAACTTCAAGAAGTTCAGAGAAGCATCCAGCAGCTCAGATGATTGGCACTAATACAACTTGCTTGACAGGAAAATTGAGCTGTAAATCTCACAAAATTAGATGATCTTTGAAGAATTTCAAAACCTCCTGCTATTAATTGGAAATCCTAGAAGAACCGCTTCTTTTAAAGCATACGGATAATATGCTTTACAGCTTAATATTCAGAAGCCTATGTTTTGGCTAAGTGAGCTTCAGGAAAGAAGGAAACTTGTGGTTCCGTTCCATCTACTCTGCAAACTCTGGTCAAGACATCTACTTCTGTGCTCAGCCATCTTATCATCTGTAAAATGGAGGCAACTCTAAGAAAACATAGTTACAGAGATGTTGCACAGTTTCATGTGTCATTGTCTTCATTTGTTTCAGAAAACCAATAACATCTAAGCTACTACTGCAAAGAGTGCAATGTTACTTGGGGTCATCTGGTGCAGCTCTGTCAAAGTAAAGAAAAGGAAAGCGGCCTAGAATAACTATAATTTTCCCAAGAGGACACTATTATTTTATGGTAAATCTGGGACAAGAACCCTGATCTCTTTGATGCCATTCCATTGTTCTTTCGTTGGGTTCTGAACAACCCAGAGAAAGAAAGAGAAATAAAACTCCTATGTGCTGTGTCACTGGTACAGGTCGTGGCAAGATTGGAATTGGAGCACTACATATTAACAGGTATTTGGGGAATTCTTCAAACTAATTAAGATATATACCAGGTCCATAAAAAATAGTATGTTTTCTGAAGATGATTCTGTGGCATGAACAGAACTGGTAACTGAAGGTGTCTGTGTGCTGCAGTTCCAAACAGCATGGATGAATGCTTGTTTTCTGGCACCTTGAAGACTCCATCCCAACATACACATTAAAATAAAATTAACATTTCAACTGGGTCATATTTAATTCTGCATGCTCTTGTAAGTCAGCAAAATATTCCATATATCATTTAAGTTGTCACTCCCTTTCTTTTTTTTTTTTTTTTGCCGTACGCGGGCCTCTCACTGTTGTGTCCTCTCCTGTTGCGGAGCAGAGGCTCTGGACGCGCAGGCTCAGCGGCCATGGCTCACGGGCCCAGCCACTCTGCGGCATGTGGGATCTTCCCGGTCCGCAGCACGAACCTGTGTCCCCTGCATCGGCAGGCGGACTCTCAACCACTGCGCCACCAGGGAAGCCCCGTATCTGATTTTCGTATTAGGACTCTTCTAATTTTTTATATACATTGGAAAATAACTGATGTCTTTCTAAGGTGTATATCTTTGATTATGTTTTCTATTTTCATAAAGCTTCTTGTATTCTCTACTCAAAACAGGAGTAAATAATGGCTGCATATAACTAATCATAATCAGCCATTTTGTCCAGATTTTTAGATGTGTTGGTATAAAGCTACCATAGTATTCTTTTGTAATTAAAAAAAAATTCTCTCTGTTTTATAGGTAGTCCCATCTCTATCATATTTGCCAAATATTGCTTATTTTATTGGTGTTTGTAAAGAGCAAGCTTTTGGTTTTCTTTGTCACGTTTACTGCTTTTCTTCTCTATTTTTGACTTTTCTCTTGATTAATTTTGTCCTTCCACTCTTTGGGATTTACCTTGTTCTTTTTCTATGTCTACGGTCCATTTCCTGTAGCTTCAAGAGCCATTTTCCACAACTCAATGAGCTCTGCTGGCTGTGTCATGGCCACTTCATCATATGCCATTAAAACTTAATCTCATACACTGTGTGAAGACTCGGCGGTCTTATTTTGCTTTCAAAATTGTTCTATAGCCTTGGATCCTTCTTATTCTCCTAAATTAGCACTATCATCAGGGAAAATTCTAGTGGGCCTAGAATTCTAGGCTTGCCTTTCCTGCAGTTTCATAATCAAAGAAAAAACATTTCCACCCTTTTTTTGATGTTGATCGAAAATTTAGCAACACTTTTTTGCACTGTATTCAAATCCCAAAATATGAGCAAGCCTTCATGCACACAGGCTCACTGAAATGTCATAACTTTAAACTATGTATGACCTTGAACAATGACCTTTCCAAATACTCCACACTCTTTCTAGGTGTTCAGACTTTTTCATTCCTACAACATCTTTTACATAGGGTCGATTTGTGTCCTAAGTTCTTCCTCACGCCCACTTCTGAGTATATATCCAGAGGAAATATCATCATAATTTGAAGAGATATCTGTACTCCCATGTTTATTGTAGCATTATGCACAAGAGCCAAGGTATGGAAACCACCTAAGTGTCCATAGTAGATTAATGGATAAAGGAAATATGGTATATATATAGAATAGAATATTATTCAACCTTAAAAAAGAAGAAAATCCTATCATTTAAGTCAACATGGATAAAACTGGAGGCCACGATGCTAAGTGAAATAAGACAAAAACAAATAGTGCATGATGTCACTTATATGTGGACTCTAGAAAAATAATGAAATAAATCAACTCTTCCCTCCCTGGACATTTTCCTCAGCAGAATCTAGCAGCCTCTACTATGAGTATTATCTTTTTTCTTTTTATTGTTTGTACCAGATCACAACCCCAGGGAACCTATGTATTTACCGATGTATATCTACATTATAGTTTACCATTGTTCTTTTCCTTTGTAATTCATTCCTTCCACTTCTGGCCTCAGAACCTCATTTTTACTTTGGAGAAGTCCTTGTGATTCAGGTAGGCTGTGTGTCTCCTTCCTAGGCTGTGTGACTTGGGGCTGGCTAGACACAGTGTTTCACATATACTCTATATGTCTTAAGTACTTATTTCTCTGTTTTCCATCATTTTCCCTCCAAATTTTTGTGTAGTTATTTTTTAATTGACATTTGTATTCCTTTCTTTTGTTTGACTAAGGTACTGTTCAACCAATCTTCTGAGTGCTTAATTTCAACTTTTTTAATTCTAGAAGTTTCTTTTGGTTGCATTTCACAGATAATTTTTGCTTAAATTGTACATGTTGCCCTTCTTTTAATACATTAATCATAATTTTAAATAATAGTTTCATTGAGATCTATTTTACTTTCCATATTATTTAAAGTGTACAATTTAATGTGTTATGCATCTACCACCACAATCAATTTTAGAACTTTCATCCACCCCCAAAAGAAAAAGAATCTATTATAGGTCACTCACTCCCCCATTTCTCCAAACCCTAGGCAGCCACTAATATACTTTGTCTTTACAGATTTGTCTAGTCTGGACATTGCCTACAAATGGAATCATACAATTACTTAGCATGTTTTCAAGGTTCATCCATGTTGTAGCATGCATCAGTACTTGATGTCTTTTTATGGCTGAATAATAGTCCATGGTGTGGATATTACTATGTTTCATTTATCCATTCACAATAAATGGTCATTTGGTTATTTCCACTTTGGGGCTCTTATGAATAATGCTGCTGTGGTTGGATTTACGTGCAAGTTATGTATGCAGGTCTAGATTTGTTTTTTAAATTAACAGACTATTTCGGAGCAGTTTCTGGTTTACAGAAAAATTAAGCAGAAAGGACAGAGTTCTCATAACTCCTTAGCTCTCTACCCAGTTTCCCCTATTATTAACATCTTACATTAGCGTAAGATGTTTGTTATAGTTAATGAACCCATATTGATACATTATTACTAACTAATATCCATGGTTTACATTAGACTTCACTCTTTGTTTTGTACATTATATGATTTTTGACAAATGTGCAATAACCTGTATCCACCATTACAGAACCATACACAGGAAGTCTCTTTGCCTTTAAAATTCCGCACTTCACCCATCCTTTTCTCCCTCCCCGCAACCTCTGGCAACCATTGATCTTTTGACTGTCTCCACACTTTTGCCTTTTCCTAAATTTCATATAGCTGCAATCATATAATATGCATGTAGCCTTTGCAGATTGGCTTTTTTTCACATAGCAATATACATTTAAGCTTCTTCCATGTCTTTTCATGGCTTCATAGCATTTTCTCTTTATTGCTCAATGTTGTTCCTTTGTACCGATATACCATAGTTTGTTTATCCATTCACCTATTGAAAAACATCTTGGTTGATTTCAAGTTTTGGCAATTATGAAAGAAACTGTTATAAACATCCATGTGCAGGTTTTTATGTGGACATAACTTTTCAGTTCCTATGGGTAAATACCAAAGAGCATGATTACTAGATCACTGTATGGTAAAAGTATGTTTAGTTTTGTAAGAAACTGCCAAGTACCCTGCTAGCAGCAAATGAGAATTTCAGTTGTTCTGCATCATCAACAACTTTGGTATTTCATTATTTGGATTTTAGCTATTTGAATAGGTGTGTAGTGGTATCTCGTTATTCTAATTTAAAATTCCCTGATGACATGGAATGTGTAGCATCTTTTCATATGCTTATTTGCCATGTGTCTATTTTCTTTGTTTAATCATAGTTGTTTTGTTTTGTTTTTTAGCCAATGCCTACTAACTCTTGTCCTCCTGTGTCTATTTATATTGTCTTTTTTCTTTCTTTTTTTTTTTTGAGCTTTTGATCATTGAGTCTTTTTCCTGGTATGTCCAATTATTTTTTATATTAAAATTGGGCTTAACTTATTTTAGGAAACTATAAAGATACCTCCATATTCTGGATGTTGTTATCGTTCTCTTGAAAAGATTTCCTTTTGCCCATGGCAGACAGTTACCATAGGGACTGGAAACCTTAGTCCATTCTCAGTTTGAGCTCATTCAAAGCCTTTTTTTCCGTCTGTGTGAAGGGTGCTCTATTTCTGTCTTGTCCTTCCTCTACGGGTGTTGCCGTTTGGGATTACCATGTGAACGTTTGGATTCTCCCTATTCCCAACTACCCTTGTATTTGTTAGGCTTTAAATGTAATGGTTCCCCCAGCCCTGTGAGACTAAGGATACGTGTAACTTGTCATTCCATTAGTTGTTGCTTTTAGCCTCAGCTCTTGCCGTTTGGCTTCTGTGGTTACAGTCTTTTGAACTCCTTGGCTTTTCAGCTCCTAGGCTATAACATTTGAATCAGCAAATGCCCCAAGGAGAAAAGCTGCACCAAATGTCAAGCTTGCATCTGTGTTTCCCTTCTCTCCAGAACTTGGCCCACATGTCTTGGTGTCTCTCTAACATTCGGATGCTGGCGAACACATGTTTTCTTACTGTATCCAGGTTTTCTAAAATTTCTTTAGACTTCACCTGATCTTATGTTATTATTGAAGTATCATCTCAATTAGCCCTAGGAAGAAAATTTACAATTTTATGTTTTTTTAAATTTTCTATATTACCTCAGTTTCTGTAGAGACCTTTTACCTGATTGTTCAGTCTAGTTCCTGTGTTACCAGTAAGATGGAGATAGGTGGAGTCTAAGAATATTGGGGGGAAAATCACTGATGAATGATATGGCTCGTTCTTTTTGTTTTTCCTCTCCTTATTTACTCTGGCAGCCTACATTTGCCCTTCTTGATTTGACCCAGTTGCCCAGATAACCAACCCACTCTGGCAAAGACATGACTTTACTCTCATAAATGTCTGCATGTTAGGATAAGTTAGATGATGAACACCATGCCAAAGTTCTTTCTGTGACCAGTCAGAATGGCCATCATCAAAAAATCTACAAACAATAAATGCTGGAGAGGGTGTGGAGAAAAGGGAACCCTCTTGCACTGTTGGTGGGAATGTACATTGATACAGCCACTATTGAGTACAGTATGGAGGTTCCCTAAAAAACTAAAAATAGAACTACCGTACGACCCAGCAATCCCACTACTGGGCATATACCCTAATAAAACCATAATTCGAAAAGAGACATGTACCACCATGTTCATTGTGGCAGTATTTACAATCGCCAGGACATGGAAACAACCTAAGTGTCCATCGACAGATGAATGATAAAGAAGATGTGGCACATATATACAGTAGAATATTACTCAGCCATAAAAAGAAATGAAATTGAGTTATTTGCAGTGAGGTGGATGGACCTAGAGACTGTCATACAGAATGAAGTAAGTCAGAAAGAGAAAAACAAATACCGTATGCTAACACAGATATATGGAATCTGAAAAAAAATTCTTCTGAAGAACCTAGGGGCAGGACAGGAATAAAGACGCAGACGTAGAGAATGGACTTGAGGACACGGGGAGGGGGAAGGGTAAGGTGGGATGAAGTGACAGAGTGGCTTGGACATATATACACTCCCAAATGTAAAACACACACTAGTGGGAGGCAGCCACATCGCACAGGGAGATCAGCTTGGTGCTTTGTGACCACCTAGAGGGGTGGGGTAGGGAGGGTGGGAGGGAGACACAAGAGGGAGGAGATATGGGGATATATGTACATGTATAGCTGATTCACTTTGTTATAAAGCAGAAACTAACACAGCATTGTAAAGCAATTCTACTCCAATAAAGATGTTAAAAAAACAAAAAGTTAGAGAGTAAAAAAATTCAAAAGAATTGGCCACACTCCTCCAATAGATTCTCTAACATTTAGCAGAACAGAGTTCACACTGAATCTGGTTTATGAGTAAAAGACAAGTCAACTTTAAAGTGGATCAGAGATGACAACATTTCTTTTCCATGTGGCTGCTTTGGAGCCATATTTCTGCTGACCACTCAAAACCTTCCTCTTGAGTATTCTGTGATATATTAGAACCAGGAATAAGGGGTGTTAGTGCTGGTAGGGTCAGACAGTGGTCTGCGATTTAATTCACATATCCTTTCTGCACCAGACTCTTTAAGATCATTGAGTTATCCTAAGAATTTTGAAGCTGTAGAATTCACGACAGTACATTACAACTTATGCCAATATTACTATTCTCCTGCTCTGACATTCTCCACTGATGGACAGATGAAGGAGAAGGAAGGGCAGTCAGCAGTAACTGAGAGTAAATGAAACTGGAATATTATAATTCAGTATCATTTGAGTGACTGAATTGGCTGGCCCAGTGTTCTCCAGTTAAGGGTGAGGGAAGATTAATCCTGCACATGACACCACTACTGTATTTATACAAGTCTACTGGGACAGTTGTTTGCCTTGATTTGTTTTCTTCATTCATTTCAGTCAGACAGTTGTGTTGACTGATTTTCCTTTTTGATGTATGAAATGACTGTTTGACTGAATTTACCATTTACTTTACACTAGTGCACTGGAAAAATGATACATTCGTCAAATTGGATTGGCAGGTATGAAAATGTTTACCCCAGAACTAGACAGAAATATAATATTGCCTTCTACAGAAATGTAAGTCATATGCCCTGGATTTTGGGGAAATGTTCCAACTTTAACTATTTTGCCAAATTTCAAAAATGTAGGGTAACTGATCCCATAGTAAAAATAAGAAGATCTGTGAAGTCCAGATAAAAATAGTTTTGTGTGACTCTGACAATCACATAACACAAAAGAAAAAAGTATTATGAGATAAATTTTAGTGATTTTCATACTTATTAAGAGGTGTTTCTATGTTAAACTTTTGAGTCTTATTCTAGAAGTTCTGTAGGAACAAACACTTCAAATATATTCATAGAAAACCCTCTTTATTTATAATTCCATTTTTCCAATATTTATAGTTACTATGACAGGCCATTTCTCCACATCCTATCCCATGATTCTCTGCTCCTATTGAACATTTGGAAATTGGTGGCATGAGCAGGAAAGTGAAGCAGTTTTTGAGATTACTGAATAATGCTGATTTTATAAAGACTGCTTTCTTCCATTGTTGACAAACTTATTATGGTACCGATGGTTGGATACTACTCTTAGAGATGAAAAAGGTCTTAAGGAATCTTCCATATTCCATTCACCAATCTGTGTTCTTGTTCAAAGCAAAATTAATTCCTTTCAAAATTAACATATTAGCTTAATAATAATTTTTAGTCTAAAATAATCTATCTGGGAGAATGGGAATTTTTGGTGGGAAAAAGCGACAGAAGATGGGACGAAAAGAGAATTCATAGAAAGACAAAACAGCATTTTTTAAATGGTGGGTATGAACTTCTGTTTCCAACTATATCAGTTTACCTTAGGAAAACACACTAGAAAGGCCAGATAAATCATAAGCAACATTTGACTGTGAGCGTTAGAAAGCTACTGAGGTAGCCATGACCTAGAAAAGTAAAATAGAGAAAGAAACTCACTGAAGTGAGAACAATATTCTGCACATGCTTTTCTAGCCCAGACATTTAGAAACTACTGATGAAGAGCAAAAGGCTGAGAAACCAAATGCGGCTCCTAAGAGGTAGAAAAGCCAGTAGATCTTAGGACAATGTCATAGGACTAAGGAAACCAGAATTGGAATTGAGAAATAACAAGGCAGCTAGAATTTTAAGGACCAAAATCACAGAGAGAGTAAAGATTCAGAGAACAGAGCTGGATTCAGCAACAGTGTTCCCTTGCAGTATTTTCCATGTATAATAGGTAGACAAGGCAAGATGCTAAGAAGTCAAACAAAAGCTAACTGAAGTCAAAACAAAGACTTAGTTGGTTCATAATGCTGAAGAGACAAAATTGGGGTTCAGAACCTATGAAAGATTTGTGGCCCAATGGTAAACTAATGATATGAATTAGGACATTGAAATCTCTACATATGTGTGTGTGTGTGTGTCTGTGTTTGTGTGTGTGTGTGTGTGTGTGTGTGTGTTAGGAAGGTTGAGGCAACATCTACATTGAACCTTATAAAGAAGGAAAATGAGTATGAAGTTGGTCCAGTGACTGAGGTGATCTTCCCCTCTGCTCCCTACCTAAGAATAGGAAATTCTCTCCTCAAGAAAATACAGTTGACCCTTGAACAATGTAGGGGTTAGAGACACTGACTCCCTGTGCAGTCAAAAATCCACATATAACTTTATGGTCGGCCCTTCTTATCTGTGGTTCTGAATCTGAGGATTCAACCAACCACACATCATGTAGTACTGTATTACTTATTGAAAAAAAATCCATGTATAAGTGCATCTGTGCAGTTCAAACCCAGGTTGTTCAAAGGGCAACTGTAATGTCATTCAGATTCTATACAACTTGTCATATCCCAAGTCTGGTATTCACTGAAGAGCCACCAAGACAACCAAGAAAAGGAGAATTAGAATAAAAAACAAAACAGAATCAGAATCATAGATGACCTAAACATTAAAGTTCATACATATTTCGGTAAATATTATCAAGTTCAAGAAAATAGATGACAAGGTGGAGAACTTAACTTGACGAGTAGAAACTACAAACTGATTGAAGTTGAACTGATAGAATTAAAAACTATACGAAATTTAAAACTCGGTACTGGATTGGACACAGGTAAAGAGAGGTAAGTGAACTGGAAGATAGAGTAGTAACAATATTAAGAGTAAAGCATGGGAAACGAAAAGAATAAAAAGTAGACAAAAGCGCATTTGAGACACATGGGCCACAGTAAATATTTTTTATCATATGTGTAAACCGGAGTCCAAAGAAAAAAGGAGAGAGAGATTGGGATGAAAACAATATTTCAGAAATATTAACAGCTGAGAGTTCTCTAAAACTAAAAAGAATATATGGAGCCATAAATTCAATAAGCACTAAAAAATGCAACAAGAACAAATCCAAAGAAAACCACACATGAGATCACCACAGTACAATTCATGAATAGCAATGAAAAGCATAACATCTTAAAAGCTGCCCGACGAAAAAGAGAGAGATTACTTTCAAAGGAACAATAGGATTAAGATTACAGCTTTCTTCTCAACGAAACTGACTGGATACTAGAAAATAATGGAATAATATTTTTAAGTGCTAAAGAAAAGAACTGCCCATTGGGAATTCTAGAGGCAGAGAAAATGTTGTTTGGAAGGAAAGATGAAATAAGGAAATTTGCAGACAAACAAAATTTAGAAAATATGTTCTTATCAGAACTGCCTGAATTAAATTATAAAGGGAGACCCGCAGGCTGAAGGAAGATTATCATAGACGAAAATAAGGACTTTATAAAGAATTATGTATAACAGAAGGAATAAATAAGTGGATAAACCTAAATAAAATCTAACAGCACAAAAAAGTAATAATAAAATATATCAAAAATTAAAATGCATTAAAAAAATGGAAGAGAAAAAGTAGTAAAAGATATTTAAGATCTCAGCATTGCTTGAGAAGCAGTAAAAGAGCTAATAAGTCATGGTACATGTGTAACTGCTACTTATGTACAAATAACAAGCTAATACAAGGGAAAATGGAATTTGAAGAAATCTAAAAGGAAGAAAGAAGAGCAAAAGGAACATAACAAGGTGGGACAGATAGTAAACGAGGAGTAAACGGTCTACAAGAAAATACCTTAACTGTAAATACTCAAATTAAAGGACAAGGATTATTCAAACAAAAAACGTAATTCTATGCCACCTACAAGAGACAAGAGTCAGATTGAAAATTAAAGGATTCAAAAATTATGTCCTAACAACAATAAGTAAAATTGAAGAAGATTTTTTAATATTAACATAAATTTGAAAGCAAAAAGTATCACTGGCGATAAGGCAGGATAATAAAACCCACTGTTACTTTACAAGGAATATATTATAAATCTAAACTTCAATGCAATAGATGAAGGGAAATTCCAAAAAACTAAGTAGAAATAGAAAAATCTAAATTACCTAGATCAGTAACATAGAACCACAACAACAAATCAGCAGGTTAGAGAAGATCTGAATACCATCATTAAAAACTTTGGCCTACATTTACATAAAACACTGCAACAACAATGATGGAATATATATATTATGCAGAAAATTTTAGGTGCACATGGCACATTTATAAAATTGACTATATTCCGGTTATAAAACAAGACTCCGAATAAGCAAGAAATTAAAAAATATATAACCAATATTTTGCCAAATAGTTGGATATTAAAAACATACTTCTGATCATTATGTAAGTCAAAGATAAAGTCGCAATGGGAATTAGAATTTTGTTAATTGAATGATAATGAAAATATGCCATAACAAAACCTGTGGGTTGCAAATAAAGCTGTGGCCACAGAGAAGTTTATGTATTCAAATTATATTTTCTAAATGTAAAAGGGAAAGGAATAAAGCAACTAGAAGATAACCTATCACCCTGAGGTAGGCAGCTCCTGAAGTGTACCTGGTGGGGAAGGCAGGGCAGAACTTCAGGAGGCCAGCTGAGAGCACGGTGAACGCCACGTCAGGAGCAGTCTCCAAGAAAGAGCATTTAATGTACAAAGGGATGACTAAAATATATTTAAGAGCTAGCACCCTGACTCCTCTTAAGGATGACTTAACTTTGCTGGGGAAAAAATAAGAAGTGCTCGATGTAGAAGGTGAATAGCTTTATAATTCCCAGGAGAATCTTGGTACCAGGACCACACAATGAAGAACTTGGAGTCCCCGTGGCTAATCCAGCAGAGAGAAAAGGAGAAACAGAGATGCGAGAGAAAATAAAGGGAACTCTTGGTGGAATTTGGTGCTGCTGCAGGCCCAAGTCCAGGTATGTGCTCTCTAGCTCCCCATCTTAAATAAAAGCCACCATGTTCCTCAGTCTTTCAGGTACTTAGAATTTCTCTTTAGAACCTGAAAATGGGGTCAGGTTTCCTGTCTGCATTGCTACAGTCCAAAATAGAGGCAGGATGGTTGAAATAGTTCTCTATCTGGCAGAGGAGGCCTTGAAGCTGTGAGCCACTCACTGCAAACCAGCAGGACATGAAGGATTCTTGAGCAGACCTGAAGCTACTGGGAGGCCTTTCAGGTGTTAAATCCCATAGTAAATACTGTACCTTCATTGGCCCCTTCTCCCTCTCTGTCCAGTCTTCCTCCACACCCATGGGGGCCCAAAGGGGTTAAATGAGCACTCTTTGACTTGTACTTGGTGGTCCCAGAACTTGACTTGGGCTTGGAGACTTCCATGAAAAGTCTGCCTTCCACCTACTGGCTTGGGTTTCTTGGTCTCTCTGCTCCAGGCTAATCCCTTCAACCTGCTTTTTCCATTTCTGCCAATAAGCCCCCTCTCCAGACCTTCCTAATGCTCTTCTGGGGTGGGAGGAGACTTACTGAGGGCAATGTTTATTTCTAGAGGGAGAGGTGACCACATGACCTCACAGTGGTCATCCCCTTGATTACTCAGTTTCTGTCTAGATTAGTCGTGGGTGTCTGTGCACCCCAGCCTCACCCCCAGGAGTCTTTAGATCACTGTCCTTATCTCAGCCCTGAGCCTCTCTCTATCCTCCTTCCCTCTCTCTCCTTACCCATCTTTACCCACAGACTCGCAGACTTTCTGGACCTCTGAGGACGACAAGCACTTCACAGAACCTCTGCTACAGAACCAAACATACTGAAATGACTCTTTACAAAGCTATTGAAACAACAGAAAAAGAATACATGAGGATTGTTTCTCCTGAGGGTTCAATTACCTAGGGGGCCTTTAGCAAACTTTGATTGATAAATCTAACCTTTCCTTCCTTGGCAATAGTTGATCACACTGTGAGGAAAACAAGTTAGAGAAAGGAAAAATAATATTTGGATTTCAATGAAATAATAAAGATGCAGGGACTATCTTTGACTTTTGCAAGCTGAGAAGAGGTTTACATTTTGATTATTTGATGGCAGGAATCCCTTTTAAAACAGGGCCAGTATGCATGATGCATTTAAAAATCAACGTTTTCAAATAGAGCCATAACCCCCACAAGATTTCCTGATTTCTCTGGGGTCAGATAAACCATCACATTTCACAGTGGTGCCCTGTATAAGAAAGTGATAAACATAATCTGGAAGCACGGCAGTGGCTAAAAATATGGAGCTGGAAGGCATTCGTTGAAATGATTTTTTGCTTTTAATTCATTGCATAAAATGCTAATGTCCAAATTCAGGCAGGTAGATCTTACCAACCATCAAGAGCTTCAACCCTGCTAACAGCTAAGTGTGCACTTTTAAACCCTACTTTGACTGCTCCAGAAACTTACTAGGTTTCTTTAATGCCTCTGTTACTATTTCCTTTGTGTCATTTTGCTTTTCTTTAAAAACATAGCTGTGTGACCTTGGGGAAGTTATATTATTTCCTTGAGACTTGGTTGCCTTCTCTGTGAATATCTGGGTATAATTTTAGTATTGCTCAATAGAATTTTTGGTGATAATGAAAATATTCTATATCTGTACTATGCAAAGCAGTATTCAATAGCTACATGGAGCTAATAAACATCTTTGAAATATGGCAAATGCAACTGAGGAACTGAATTTTTAACCTTATTTTAAAATTTGTTTCCACATAAAGAATGCCACGTGGCTAGCATCTGTTGACAGATGCTAGACAGATCTACATAATATTTTAAGAACACTCTCCACTCAAAAACTCTACTATTCATTAAGTCAACCTAAATAATTTTGCCCTCTGACAAACAGAAAATAATTTATGCTTCCCTTGAAATTATCTGTCAAGACCTTTAGCAGTTAGGGGACATTATATTCTTAAAATTGACTTTGCTTTATGAAACTTTAATAATGTTGGAGTTCTCTGCCCTTGGTACCACCTTTGTGATGATGGGAAATACTGTGGATGATCAAGGACTATTTCAAGAGAACATGGAGAGAAACCGTCTGGATTTAATTTCATTATGAGGATGTCAAAATGTTAAATTACTTAAAATAAAACCCATATTGTTTTTATGCTAAGTTATAGTCTACATGTAGCTGGAAAAATGTTAAAAATATTTTTAAAGAACTACACATCTGGGCTTCCCTGGTGATGCAGTGGTTGAGAGTCTGCCTGCCGATGCAGGGGACACTGGTTCGTGCCCCGGTCCGGGAAGATCCCACATGCCGTGGAGTGGCTGGGCCCATGAGCCATGGATGCTGGGCCTGCGTGTCCGAGCCTGTGCTCCGCAACGGGAGAGACCACAACGGTGAGAGGCCTGCGTACCGCAAACAAACAAACAAAAAAATTAGAAGTATCTGAAATAAGCCTAAATTCAGAGTTAATCAGATTGGCCTGCTTTCTCAGGGGGACTGGAATTCACTGCTCTTTCCCCTCAACTCCCTGATGTCAGTGGCACTTTCCACAGATGAGGTGGCCTTCTCTGCCTACTGCAGAAGCTCAGTTCCCCCAGGCCCACTCCCTGTTTGAATCCCACCCTTGAGGCCAGGTGCCACCCTTCCCAGAACATTCGTGGTCTCATTTCAGTTTTTGACCTGCTCAGATTGAGTCCCTGTAGACTCTTTCTCAGCTTGAAACCTGATCTTCAACCCCTTTCCCTGACCTCGATGGTTACCTTCCTACTTTAGGTCTCAGGTGCTTTAGCTATAAAATGATATAGTTGCTCTTAATTCTAAAGTCTTCTTTCTAAAGCTCTACAATGTGGTGGCTCCTTGAAAATGTTTCTCTTTGCTGGTTTTAATTTTGTAGAGAATTAAAACCACAGCTACTCTAAAAGACAGTATGTTACATTGGATAAGGAAAGTGTGTTTTTGTAGTTAGATTAACAGGGATGGAAGACGACTTAGTATGTTTTAAGATACTCATGATCCATTCTAGTGAGAGTCAGGGGAAGAAGGGGAAGAGAGTTAATAAAATACCAAACCATTGTGACAAATTAAGTTAACCAAGATGTAGCTGATTAGTTACTACTTGAATAAGCCACACATATCCAATTCAAGTTTTCCTTTATTTTTCTAAGAAGGGATCCCAGTGAACTGAGTCCCATGTTCAGGAACTCCACGTTCAATGGCTTAGTCTTTAAAAACTGTTATGTTGGGGCTTCCCTGGTGGCGCAGTGGTTGAGAGTCCGCCTGCCGATGCAGGGGACACGGGTTCGTGCCCCGATCCCGGAAGATCCCACATGCCGCGGAGCGGCTGGGCCCGCGAGCCATGGCCGCGGAGCCTGTGTGTCCGGAGCCTGTGCTCCGCAACGGGAGAGGCCACAGCAGTGAGAGGCCCGCGTACCGCAAAAAAAAAAAAAAAAAAAAAAAAAAAAAAAAAAACTGTTATGTTGCTGGAAGAAGAAATATTTCCCATCAAGTCCTAATTGATGTTTAGCTATCACGCACATTTGAAATAAATTTATTACTTTGCCTGATCTCAGTGTAATACATTCCAAAGGGGCAAAGAGCACACGAAAATTTATGGAGTCTCCATCTTCTACACTAAAGTGTGCAATAAATTACATAATATTGGGCCGTGAAATTCACAAGCCATAGAAACCACACCATTAGCAATGTATACAGTGGTAAACAGCAGGTAATGATAATCATATAAAACAAAATAGACTGTGTGTGTTGGCACTGCTGCCAATAAAGCAATCATTAAATGCATTCATAGGCATCTACGCTAGGTAAGCTCTTTGAGGGTAATTGCTATGAATTCTACATACCTGTCAGGATATTATATATAGTCCAGTTTCTACGGCCTTTATTCAGAGATGCTGAGAAACGGTTACTGTGGGTAAATTCAGACCTTTTCTCAATATAGAATTTGGTCAACATGCATTCTGAACAGCAAAATTTCACACTGCTTTCAATTTCCTACAGTAATTGCCACCTCAACAAATGCAGGATTAAGTATAATGGATTATAAGAAGTTAGAAAGGAAAGATGGAAGAAAAGAAGGAAGGTAGAAAAAAGTTGCGTATGGAGTACATCAACATTTACATAAAGAGTGGACCTAAAACTAACCTGAGGTTACCCTAAACTATTAGCGTATGATATAGAAGCATAAATGAAAAAAAAAAACCAGCAAGGAAAACTCAAAGATTCTTTTTTTGTTTACTTTACTGCATATACACGTCCGTCTTAAACAATCTATATGCTTATATCCAATAAGAGCATTGTTTTGCAAGGCTATTTGGGTTCTATCAGCAGGTAAAGGTCGGACAACTCAACTTTAGCAGAGTTAGCCTTCAGGTGAATAATTGCTTCTTTCAGGTTGTGAGCATTTCAATTTTCCAGAAATGTTTCCCCAAAAATGAAAACTAAAAGAGTCCTAGGACAGCGTCCTTTAGAAGTTTTATAGTATCAAGGTTTTTGGAGGAAGAGTATCCTTGTCGATTATCAACACAATGATTCCAAGCAGGTCAATTTATGCTGAGAATATTATATAACAGACCCCACTTCACCTCCATTATACTGACAATGATCTTCCTTACTTCAACCTTGTGCTTCTTAGTAAAGTTGAAAATACTGAGCCAAGAACAGACAGTGACAATGCCAGAGACTCAGATGTACCTATAGGTGCCTTCAGACAACATCAGTCACCCAGGCTAAAGTCCTGGTTTAAAACAGCCCAACATGAATGAATCTCAAAAACCATATGCTGAGCAAGTGAAGCCAGATCAAAAGGGCACCTACCATATTATTCAACTTACATGAAATTCTAAACTGGGCAAAATTCATCTCTAAAGATAAAAATCAGATCCGTGGTTGCCTTGGGGTGGGAGATGGGGATACTTTTGCAAAAGCCTAGGAGGAAATTTTCTAGGGTTTTAGAATTGTTATCGATCTTATGGGGGTGGTAGTTATACAAATGTGTACATTAATTAAAAGTCATTGAACCGTTGACTAAACATGTCTGCATTTTATTGTGTGTAAATGATACCTTAATAAAGTTGATTACAAAATGAACCAAAAACAAAACAAAGAAGAAGAAAAACCTCTCAAGACCTCAAAGGAAATACACTGTTTTCTTCCAGGGTACCAGATTGGAAATGAGGCACTGGTCTGTTCTACCCTCAGATTATCCCGAGGATTATCTAGTCTATTTGAAAGCACTAGAGTCCCCTATCAGAAAAACTCACCCCATGTTTAATTACTTTGATTTCTTCTCTGCCTCTTCTCCCACACGGTGAAGTCATTTACGGAAGAAAAACCAGCTTTTTCCAACTTTGCATCATCACATATTCTTTCCAAAGCTACTATTTATGGAACAAAATTTGGCTACACTTTGTAAAAATCTAGTTTTTTGAGCCTTACAAATCTTAAAAGTTAACCTATTGCCTCCTTTGGAATTTGGAAAAAAAATTATTTTGAAAATGAATAGCTGAGATTTGACATTTTTGTGTTTTGTGATTTTCTCTTCCCCTAAGAGAGAAGTGAGTAGGAATGAGAAACACATACATAAAGAAAAAACAAATTATCTTGCTGCCTTTGCATGGTTATAATTTATAGGAAGCCCTTTTCAACAATAATCTATTATCAGAATCAATAAAAATAATCTCCATGAAGGCCAGGCCAGGATATTTGTCTCTTTTTCAGCAGATTGCAATACAAACCACATTCATGGATATGCTTCTTCATGATCTTTGTAATACTGTAACAGCTGACCATTTCCTCATGCCTCTTCACCTTAACTTAAACCTGGTTTTTCATTAATGACCTCACATTTCCTTCTCTATCACTTGGTTGTCGGCCTCTTTTCCAACTCCAACTCCAACTCGCATTTCACTCTGGAACCAAAGGAAGACTCACACCTTCCTGCTTTTTAGTGGTACCGCAAGGTCATTACCATATTGTGATCACCCTGAAGAACAGCCAGACAATTGTTATTGCAGAGCCATCTGACAGTTTGTAGCTCTAAAAATTAACTAAGGACCGCATTTGTCAAAAATACCCTAGTTTAAGATTTTGGTAATATAGCAACAGTAATTCCGAAGTCATTTATGACGATCAGTGTGGGAAGCACCCTCCTTCGGGAAGATCCTTTGCCATACAATACACTTTCCCTGTCAGGTAATAAGGAAGCACGGCCGTGGAAATTAAACTTTTGTGGAAAGAAATACTTGGCTTCGAGAAGGCTTGAAGTTCATACATTTTTCTTGAATTAGATTCCCCATTAATTACATTATCCACAGAGAGGTAATTATCAGAATTATGTAAGCAGTTAAGGAGATGCTACTCCACATTCTTTCAGCTTGTTGACCTTTCTCACTTTATTTCATGTGGCTATCTGAAACATCAGTGATTTACATGTCTTTCTTTTTTTTTAACAGATTTCTGTGTGTGTGTGTGTGTGTGTGTCCCCATGATGAAAACATCATTAAAATAAAATATCATGAATAGACTCTTAAGAAGCAGAGTCTACTTAAAGTCCTGGAAAATGTGAAAGCACTAATATTCATGGACAACTCTACACTCTGAACGCTACTCCAAATTTTATTGATCTCTATTTTGTCTAGGAGTTTTTCAAATTTTCTACCATGATCATTTGTTAGTTTTATAATTACATAATAAAGGCATTACATCATACAATCTTTTGTTATCCATTGCAGTTTTAAAACTATTCCTTTCCTTGTCCTCAGCAGATATGTCATAGATTATTAGTACACAAGCAAAGACTTTCAACATAACAGTACTTTATAGTGAGAAGAACTATACTGAGCTATCTCTATCCTAAGACAATGCACTAGGAAAGCACTAGGAATTCTTAAGCACTAGGAATACAGAGACAATCAAGGGGCAAGTCCCTTGCCTTCGAGTATACATAATCATTATAGCAAATGCTTAAATAGCACTTAGTATATAATTCACCACAGCAGTCTTATTATACTCCTTTTAAATAGGTGAGCAGAGGAAGCCACAGGGAAGTCATAGGGTCAAGCCAGAATTTGAACCTAGGTAGACTAGTACACTGTCCACGGCTTTAACTACTATGATAATATATATATATATATATATATATATATATATATATATATATATATATATATATATATATATGTCATATATATATCTATATAACTCCAAGTATTCCGAAGTTACAAAGCACTTATCTACCAAAACTCAAAAAGGAGCACACAAAATTGCATAGAAAATAAACATGTAAAAGGTCATAAATAAACCACAATATAACCTGCTCCACATAATATACTGACTGCAGTGTCCTGGGCCTCTCCCATCCTTAGGTAGCTGGAAATTACAATAAAATAATACTTTTCACTTTTGGAAGCCACACTATCTCTCATATCAACCAACCAATTACTTCCTTATAGAGAATAGGAAATTAACCTGAATATCAGAAAAAAATATATATATATAGCATTACTGATGTAGAATCTTTATTTAAAGACAATAACTTCAATAGCAGAGGGAACTTTACCATTGCAGGCTTCAGATAACCTCTATATTTCTCAGATTTTATGCTAAATCATAAAATGCCATATTGTGTCTGAAGCTATTTTTTCAATAGTCCATTTTCTTAAATGGACTAGCAAAGCAGTAAATACTGAGGAAAATTTTGGCTCCCCAATCCTAAAGCCATTCTGATTATGCCTGGGTCATCATGGGGACATCATCGGAACTACCAGAGGACTGGCAGAAATACCAGTGGTCTAGCCAGCTTATAAATTAGAAATTATACAGAATCCAATTTTATTTTTTTGTTAAGTAATTCCTATGAGGTTTTTGGGATGTGAATGTAAAGTCCTTTGATGTGTAATCTTTATCCATTAGATAGGGAACAATGCCAATCCCCATCATAAATACGTTCCCAATCTGACACTGAAAATCCACTGTAGGGCATAGGACCTGCAAATAGGATATGAATCACACACATTCATCCACTCATTCAGACAATCCACAAATATTCATTTTTAAGTCTACTATATGCCAATAATGTACCGGGCTCTAAGATGCTACACCATGCTAAATGCTGAAACAGACATACTCAGTTCTGGCCCTCCTGGAACTTATGACCTACAGAAGTGCCTTCATTGTAAATGGTCAGGACTCAGCCAATGCTATTATCATCAGCAGGTGACCAAATGATAGAGCTTGCTTTCTAAACAAGCTCCACACTCTTTGCTTTCAACATTTTTGCTTTCCTTCAAGCCACATAATCCAGTGGTCAGTTTCTCCCAGTTAGTGAGGTTTGGGGAAAATGTACCCAGTGAACAATTCCTTGTGGCCTCACTCTTTCCTCACACTCTCCTCTGTGCTCTTGAGCTAAAGAGACCTGGATTCAAGTCACTTGCTCTAACCTTATTATTTTAAAATAGGGCTGCTCCTGCTTTGAGGATTTCCACGGGATCAACACAGTAGCAAAGCAGCACTGAATCAGAAGCAGGTAAATTTCAAAATGACAGCTCTAAAAATATCCACTCTCCTTTTGTTCTCCTCCTATCCCTTTGCTCTGAACACCTCTGCTCTGAGGCTTTGCCTTTACCCTTCTCTGATTACTGCTCCAAAAGGGTTTCCAAGAACCGGGAGTATTTATGGTTTCACTTGCTCCCAAGTCCTTGGTGGAAAAGGATGCTTGCTTTCTGATTCTTACTAATTCCACACTCACATTGTTAACACAAAAATCATCATTTAAAAAAAAATTTCCTCAGCTTCATATTTCATCTGGGCCAACACTGAAAGAATATTTTCAAAGAAACAATATCCTCTCTCCTTTGCTCTTCTGAGTTTCACGTTTTTACCTCCAGTCTCATTTTCAACCCTTATTACGGGATGCATCACCAAAATAGAAGAAAGTTCTTTCTGCTTTCCCTGTACCAGCCAATTATTCTACTTTGTTCTGTCTCTAACGAACAGAATGCGAAATCAACACAAAGCCTGATTATGCGACCTCTTCCAAGGGAAAGGTCTGAGAGTTGTCTATTTACTAATGAAGCTCAGTGTGTATTAAGGGTTGACTGAAGCAATCATCAGGAATTTTCATCCCTTAAATTAGTGTTTTCCACCAGATGCACATCGTTCATTTCAGATAATATAACTTTTAAGTTCAGGATACAACTGGACAAAAGAAAAGAAAAAAAAGTAACCAACACAACATTTGCAGTAATAACACAGTAACAGCTATCATCCTTCCCTGAGGAATTCAGCCTACTTTATGGACACAATTTAGTACAAACTCATAAGAAAGCTAACAAAGCCCAAAACCACTTCACAATAGCGTAGAGAGGTAAAGGTCAAAACTTATTACTGCCAGGCCCAGCAGACAATGGCACCTACCGAAAAGAGCACAGGACAGGAAAACCTGGAAGCCTGTGTTCCAGCTTCGGTTATTCCTGTAAGCATTGGTATGATCTGAGTGAACTCAGCCTGCCCTGCTTTTTCCGTTTATAAAAACCTACATCATCCTCTCATTAGAATGAAATGCCGCATCTGAAAAGTTGCAGATCTCTTTAGGAAAGAAACAAAACTCATGTTTCTAACCAAAATGGAATAATTCAGTCAATGGAGACATAATAAAAAGCTGCCATAAAGCAACTGTTTACTTGAAATCTATCTTTTGTGGTGTATTTATATGGGTAAGGAGTGTAAGGATATCATAAGTAGAGTTACCAATTCTTCCAGAAATCAAGGTCATTGAGTTCAGATTCCAACTTTGACCTTGACCCAGGCTTACAGAGATGTAACATGTCCCAATACCTCATATCCACCATACATGGGAGAAACAAGGTATGCAGACAGATCTTCTTCTAAGTATCCCATATGTAGTGGTTTTAATACAGGGTCTCAGATTCGTTGCCATTCTTCACATCCAGATGTGGGCATTTTCCCTTGAATTTGGGCAGGCTTTCCATGGCTTCAAACAGTAGAGCAGGGGTCAGTAAATTATGGCTGGTGGGCCAAATCTAGGCCTCTACCGGCTTTTATAAATGAAGCTTTATTGGAACACAGCCATGTTCCTTAGTATATGTATTGTTTGTGTCTGTTTTCACATCACAGCAGCGGAGCTAAGTAGTTGCAAAAGAGACTGTATGGCGTGTAAAGCCTAAAATATTGACCGTCTGACACTTTATGGAAAAAGGTCTCCAACGCCTGCAATAGTATAAAGTGATACTATGTAACATCTAAGACTAGGTCATAAAAGGTCATGCAGCTTTTGCATGATTCTCCTGGAATGCTTCAACCCTGAACGCTCATTCTTGGGATACTCTATCTTGAATCCTAACTACCACGTTATGAGAAGTCCAAGCCACATGGGCAGCCATCTATAGGCACTCCAGGCAACAGTCTTTGTTGGGCACAGTGTTCAAGTCATCCCATCTCAAGGGCCAGACATGTGAATTAAAATTATCTAGATGATTGCAGCCCCAGCCATTTGAATCCTCATGAGCTGAGGTTTCAGACATCAGTCACAGAGTAGAGACAAGCCATCTCCTCTGCGTACTGTTTGAATCGCTGACCCACAGAATCTGGGCACATATTACAATTTTTGTTTATTTCACCACTAAGTTTGGACTTCTTTATTATGTAGCAATAGATAACTACAGCACTGTGTCTGTACACAGGAGATCTACATTTCACAGAGCACATACTTTTAGATGTGAATGTTGACTGCTCAATTTCTAAGAAGAACGTATACACACATATAGGTACAAAATAGTTATGTATATGTAAATATTAGACCTATATAAACTAATCTATATTATCCATAAAATGAGGGGCCCTTGATAATGGCTAACATTTCTTTTCAGTATTTATTGTGTTCCAAGAACTGATAAATTCTTGCATTGTATGAATTTTTTTAACCCTCATAGCAACTCGCTGAGAGAAGTAATGTTATCTCTATATTATAGATGAGAAAACTGAGGCAAAAACAGATAACATGCTCAAGAGTACTCAACAAGTAAATTTTAGAGTCAAGATTGGAACCCAAGTTCTCAAGGTTTAGATCCCTTACTCTTAGTCACCAAGCTATATACTGAGTAAGGAGATGAAAGCTGAAGCCATTACCTCATGCTCAAGAAGGTAGACAGAAACTTAGCAGGCATGGTTGAAAGAAAACAGGACTTGGAGTCGTAAGTCCAGAGCCTGAGTTATGAAATGAATTCTCCTCTCATCTAGATATAGGTTTGTTTTTAGAAAATGAAAAAGATCACTGCATATTTTGATGGTTAATTTCTGTACTTAATGATTACAAAAGAATGGAATTTTACCAGGGAGCTATTTTGCAATGACATAACTTATTGATTCAAATTCAAACCTTTATTATAAATTCTTGATTCAAAAGCAAATCTTTATTAAGTCTCCGTTGCATCAGAAGTCTTTCCCATTCTTCATTTCTTTTAAAACCCTTTCCTGTCTACTCTTGGCCAAAGCTTGAAGCCTAATTTAACATTGGAAATAAAATAATGAAATAGTCATAACACAGCAATTCCAATGCCTACTGAAATGGAAGCTCTAAATAATTTTCCAGATAATTTAGGAAATCAAAAATATTTACATCATAGATGCAAAGAGAGAAGTTACTTGTGTAATAAAATAAATGGTGAGACAAAAAGTTTCTGGTCAAGTAGATTTGTTTAAATATGAACACTAATTTGAGCTCTATCCCGGTGCTAAAACCCAGTGACAGGTTGCATACAGTTTCTAAAGGGATAGTTCAGTGCATTGGGTCAAATTCATGACATAAAATGTGGTATTATTAGTAGTACTAGAAGACAGAGTGTGACTGTCTTCTTTGGGACATAGATAAAGACCCCAAGTTAGACAATATCAAGCACAAGTTATGTAGAATAAGATATTATCTCAGTCTTTGGAACATGTCATCCAGGATTGAACAAGAGGCAGATTTATTATGAAGTACATGAAGCCAGAGACAGTAAGCAATGAGTGGTAGTTGGTTAAAATAGACAGGTTTTAGAAGTAGAGGCAGGGATGTAGAAAACAAACTTAGGGTTACCAGGGGATTGTGGTGGGGAGGCTAAATTGGGAGATTGGGGCTGAAATATACACACTGCTATACATAAAATAGATAACTAATAAGAACCTGCTCTTCTTATTAGCACAGGGAACTCCACTCAATACTCTGTAATGGGCTATTTGGAAATGACTCTAAAAAAACCTAAAAGTGGATATATGTATATGTATAACGGATTCACTTTGCTGTACACGTGAAATTAACACAACACTGTAAATCAACTATATTCCAATAAAAATTTTTTTTAAAATAGGTTTTAAGAACCATAGTCAGGGAGCAGTGTGGATTGGAAAGACCTGGCAAGAAATGTTTCTGCATCCTCAGACAATGCTCCCCAAGCTGGCTATTGCAAGGGTGAGCATTTAAGAGATCTTTGACCTAAGGAGGACAGAAGATTAACAATCAACCCCAATGTGCATGAATTATTCTCCTCTGTGTTATCAGAAATCAGATGGCATCCTAGAGCAAGGGTCAGCAGATCTTTTCTGTAAAGGGTCAGATAGTAAATATTTTGGATTTTGTGTACCATACCTCTCCGTTGCAACTGCCTATCTGCTGCTGTAGCACAGAAACAGCCATGCACCATACATTAATGAATGGGTGTGGCTGTGTTCAAGCAAAATGTTATGTACAAAACCAGGAGTCAAGCGAGATCTGATCAGTGGGCCAGAGTTTGAGGACCCCAGTTCTGGGTCAGTGTTCACAGCTGAATGAGTCATGAGGCCTTAAGTTCCAGTTCTCATTGTACTAATTTCTACCTGGGTGAACTTGGGTTCATCCTTTTATTTATATGGGCCACTATATTAGTCAAGCTTCTCCAGAAAAACAGAACCAACAGCATGTGTATACAATGTGCCCATATATATTGATAGATATAGATCTAGATATCAATAATGATACCTAGATCTATATCCATATCTATATAAAGATAGAGAAAGAGAGAGAGAGATTTTAAACAATTGGTTCACACAATAATAGAGGCTTGGTCAATTCAAAATCTGCAGGTTAGGCTGTCTAGAGACTCTAGGAAGAGTTGCAGTTCAATTTCTGTAGGTCTTCTGGCAGAATTCCTTTTTGCGACAGGGAGGTCAGTCTTTGTTTTATTAAGAGCTTCAACTGATTGGATGAGGCGCACCCATACTATGGAGGATAATCTGCTTTACTCGAAGTCCAACACCAATTTAAATATGAATTTCATCCAAAACACCATCACGGAGACTACCCTGGTGGCGCAGTGGTTAAGAATCCGCTTGCAAATGCAGGGGACACAGGTTTGAGCCCTGGTCTGGGAAGATCCCATGTGCCGTGGAGCAAATAAGCCCGTGCACCACAGCTACTGAGCCCGTGTACCTAGAGCCCATGCTCTGCAACAAGAGAAGCCACCACAATGAGAAGCCTGCACACCACAACAAAGAGTAGCCCTTGCTTGCTGCAAATAGAGAAAGACCACGTGTGACAACGAATACCCAACGCAGCCAAAAATATAAATAAATAAATAAATAAAAATTGTAAAAAACACGAAAACACCATCACAGAAATATCCAGAATAATATCTGACCAAATAACTGGGCATGGTGGCCCAGACAAATTGACATAGAAAATTAACCACCTAAGCCATAGTTTTGTCATCTTTTACTGAGAAATTTGACTTATCTGAACTATTTTGATAACTAGAAGATACCTTCTAGAGGTAACACCCTCAGGTTTTTACATGATAGGCAGCAGAGGGAAAGAGCCCATTTGTCCAGTCCGATGACACCTAAAGGATAAAATTCTGTCTTCTCTTTCCAACCCACAAGGATGAATGCCAAAAATACATCACTTATATCTGCTTTAGCTAACATAGGATAGGTCTGGAACAGACCTATGCTCCCAGTAAGCCTCATGAAATGCTATTTCATTAAGGGGAGACTTTACTTGCTAAGATTAGAAGCAAAAGAGGGTGGTGGATGAAACACTGCCCAAGGATATAAGTTCATGCAAGGAAGCAGGAGAGAGAATGGGTATCCGAAGATGTGCGCTCTAAGCCAACACTAATTCCAAAGCATCAGGTTATAATTCAGGGAGCACAACTGCTGGGGGTTTTTTCCCCCTCTTTTTTTCCCCCAAAGAGGGACAAATCAAGCATACTGACAAAGGAAGAGCATTAGTCACCACAGATAAATTCCTTTTTAGAGGTGATCTCACAAATAATTTGGCTCAGTGTAGACTATGATTTGGTTCCAAAAACCATAAGCTAGAGCATTTCATTCCAGGTCCCTCCTCAAATATCCATGAGAGGTAGAAATTTGGCAGCGGTAGTTCTTGAAATCTCCCCAGGTGATTATAATATGCAACCAGGGCCGAGAATCTGGAGATGTAGAGAGAATTTAAATTGAACTTTAGTTAAACAGTAAAACAAGCTCTGACTCTACTGGCTGGAGCTAGAAAAGGGATATGCATTTACTGGGATGAGAAGATAAAGAAAACCAGGGAGTAAATCAAATGCTTTACACCTGTGCTTAGCTAATTGTTACTCAGATAATTCAGACAATCTTACAGCACCTGAACCCTGAAATTCCTTAGTTCTGTTTAAAAAAAAAGTAACTCTTCAAGTAACCGAACTCTGAGAATCATGTAAATCATAAAGAAAAAGAAGAAATCTCATTTTTTGAATTAGTTGATTTCATATATACTGTTTCACTTTCATGATATTAACTAGTTAGCTTTCTTTCCATTTTATGTTTGAGGAAAGTAAGGCTTTAAAAATCTTAGTAATTTTCTCAAGGTCACTTGTTAAGGGTGTGGTAGGCAGCATAATGGCTCCTAAAAATGCCCTCACCCTAATCCCTAGAACCTATTAATATGTTACCTTACATGGTGAAGAGGACTTTGCAGATATGACTGAAGTTACAGACCTTGAGAAAGATTATCCTGGATTACCTCATGGAACAAATCTAATTGCATGAGTCCTTAAAAGTAGAAAACCATTCCCAACTGTAGAAAGAGAAAGAGAGAGATGTCTTAATAGAAGCAGAATCAGAGAGATTCAACATTTTGGGTTTTGTAGGTGGAGAAAGGGGACTCTGAGTCAAGGACTACAAGTGACCGCTGGAAGCGGATAAAGTCCAGGGAACAGAAACACCCCTAAGAGCCTCCAGAAAAGAATGTAGCTCTGCCAACACTTTTTTTTCTTTTTTAACCATCTATATTGGAGTATAACTGATTTACAATGGTGTGTTAGTTTCTGCTTCATAACAAAGTGAATCAGCTATACGTATACATATATCCCCATATCTCCTCCCTCTTGCATCTCCCTACCACCCTCCATTCCCGATCGCACCCTTGTAGGTGGACACAAAGCACAGAGCTGATCTCCCTGTGCTTTGCGGCTGCTTCCCACTAGCTATCTATTTTACATTTGGTAGTGTATATAAGTCCATGCCACTCTCTCACTTCATCCCAGATTACCCTTCCCCCTTCCTGTATCCACAAGTCCACTCTCTACGGCTGCGTCTTTATTCCTGCCCTGCCCCCTAGGTTCTTCATAACCATTTTTTCTTTTTTTTAGATTCCATATATATGTGTTAGCATACGGTATTTGTTTTTCTCTTTCTGACTTACTTCACTCTGTAGGACAGTCTCTAGGTCAATCCACCTCACTACAAATAACTCAATTTCATTTCTTTTTATGGCTAAGTAATATTCCATTGTATATATGTGCCACATCTTTATCCATTCATCTGTCGATCCTGCCAACACTTTTACTTTACTCAATTGAGACCAATGTCAGACTTGTAAGGTAATCAATTTACATTGTTTTGAGTCACTATATTTGTGGTAATTTGTATGAAAGCAATAAAAAACTATTACAGGGGTCCTACAGGAGCCAGGCTATATATTTATACTTAAGTATTTCTGAAATGAATTTAACCTTGTGATTGACAGCAGCAGCAGCTTCCAAGGGATCCCACCACACACCTGAGGCAAAAGCAGCCTAATACAAAGCAGTGACAGCAGCAGGTCACTGCCCCACACTTGGAGTAGAGGGGGACTTGATCTACTGTAGCAGCAGCATAGCCTGAATGGGAACCCATCCTCCTGTGGCACTAGTCCCATCAACATTAGTCTAATCTGCTAGCACCTGCTGCGCCAACAGGCCCAACATATACAAACCCTCCAACTCAGCAGCATTAAGTGAGCCAGACTCAGTGTTTCCTGAAACTCATATCCAATGGCACTGGAAAGCCCAGATATCACCTAATGTTATGAAAACATAAAAAAAAAACAATAACAGAAGACTGGGAACTTCAGAAAGAAAAGGGGAACAATGGAATGGGTGAAAACAAATGGGGTAAATATAAGAGACTATCATTAGCCTCATGAGTTTCTTAAATACTATCTGATGGTCAAAGCAAATATTATGACACCATCTGATGTGGTTCTCAATGTAGAGAAAGGAAATACTACAGAAAATCATACTTTAAAACTGGGGAATATTAAGAGACTAAATGGAAGTAAAATTTTGAAACTTCACTTGAAGTAATAAAACACTGATTCCAGTAGGCTATGGTAAGTTACATATGTATACTGTGATGCCAAAAGTAACCACTAAGAAAACTATACAAACAGTATACACAAATGATTATAAATAAATTAAATTAAAATGGACTTATTAAAAAATGTTTAAGTAACCCACCAGGCAAAATAAGAGAAACACAGGATTGAGAAACTAAGGTAAAAGACAAAACAAAAAATAAAATGGTAGACCTAATCTTTAACATAGCAATAATTACATTAACTGTAAATGATCTAAATAACCAAGTCAAAGACAGAGATTGGAAGAGTAGATTAAAAATTCACAAGCATGATCCAACTATATACTGTCTATAAGAAGTTTACTTTAAACATCATGATATAGGGAGTTCAAAGTAAAAGGAAGATAATGATATATCATGTGAACGTTAATCAGAAAAAGTAGGAATGGCTATATTAATATCAGATAAAGTAGACTTCAGAGCAAAGGAAATTATTAGGGGCAAACAGGGTCATTACATAAAGATAACAGGAATAATCCACCTAGATGACCCAATGATACAAAATGTGTGTGCACCAAACAACAGAACTTCAAAATACATGAAGCAAACACTGAAAAAAGTAGTAAAAGGAGAAAATTTTAAATCCACAATTATTATTTGAGACTTCAGCACAGCAATTTATAGAACTACCAGAGAGAAAAATCAGCAAGAATATGGAAGAAATGAAAACATCATCAATCAATAGGATATAACTGACATTTAAAGAACACACTCAGTAACAGCAGAATACATATTCAAGTGTCCATGGAATATTCACTCATATACTATATACTGGGCAATAAAAAGAACCTTAGCAGATTTAAATTGTAATGTGCCTAAGTGTTGGATGCTAAGACTCAGAGGTTTTCTTATTTCTTTCATTTATATATTCATAAAAAGTTAGCAGATTTAAAAGAATTAAAATCATAGAGTATGTTCTCTAGCCATAATGGAATCAGACTAGAAATCAATAACAGAAAGACAACAGGAAAATCTTCAATCACGTGAAAACTAAACATCACAATTCCAAATAACTCATGGGTAAAAAAGACAGCATCAAGGAAATATTTTTTAATGCATAGAATAAAAGGAAATGGAGATATAACAGATCAAAGTTTGCAGAATGAAGTGAAAGCAATGCTGAAAGAGAAGTCTATAGCACTAAATTGGGAAAGAAAGTGTTTCAAAGCAATAATCTAATTTTCTATATTACAACAGTAAAAAAGGAAGAGGAAAAAACACTAAACAAGCAGAAAGAAGGAAATAATAAAGATGAAATAGAAATCCATGAAACTGAAAACAGGAAAATAGGGGGGAAAATCAATGAAACAAAAGGCTGGTTCTTGGAAATAAACAATCTAATCAATAAAGATCTAGCAAGACTGATAAAGATAAAAAGATGGATGGCACAAATCACAGATATCAGAAATGCAACCAGGGATACCATGGCATATCCTGCAGGTTAATGAGGAACAAGTTGTTATGAGCAAGTCTACACTATAAATTGAAAAATGTAGGTGAAATGGGCCAATGCTTCTACACTCAAAACTACCAAAACTCAGCCAAGATGAAATAGATAATCTCAGTTTTCCTGTAACCATTAGAAACACTGTTTTTTCATTTAAAAACTCCCAAAAGGAATATTCAGGCTTAGATGTTTCACTTTTACCCAAGACATAAAGAATTAACACCAATTTTACATGATTTGATAAGAAATAGAAGTAGAAGGAACAGTTCCTAATTAAATTTATGAAGCCAGTATTACCTTGATACCAAAACCGGACAGGGATACGATAGAAAGAAGAAAACTACAGACCAATATTTTTTATGAAATTGGCTGTAAAAATCCTCTGCCAAATATTAGCAAATTAAATCCAGAAATATATAAAAAGAATAATATACCATGACCAAGTGGCATTTATTCTAGTTATGCAAAGTTGGTTAAATATTTTAAAATCAAACAATGTTATCCACCATATCCAATAGATTAAAGGGAAAAGTCATGTGATCCTATCCAATAATGCAGAGAAAGCACTTGACAAAATCCAATCCCATTCATGATTTTAAAAAAAGAAGAAAAAAGAACTCCAAGCAAACTAGGAATAGAAAAGGAACATACTGAAACTCATAAAGATGATCTACAAACAACCTATACCGAGATTATATTTAACCGTGAAAGACTGAATGCTTTCTCTGTAAGATCAGAAACAAGGCACAGATATCTGCTCTCACCACTTTTATTAAATGTATTACTGGAGGTTCTAGTAAGAAAATAAAGCAAAAATAAATAAATACATACATTTAAAAGTTAAATTTTTAAAAAGTTCATTTAAAGGATAAAAGGACTATTCCTACTATGTTGAATAGGAAGGAATATATCCTACTGAATGTTGAAGAGTAATATATCCTATTATATTGCCTAAGGAAAAGTAAAACTGTCTGTGTCTGAAGAGGACATGATAATCTAAATGGAGAAAATACCAAGGAATCCACAAAAAGCTTGAGAAATAATATTAGTTTGTAAATGTTTTAGAGTACAAGATCAACACAATTTTATCACATTATATATTAATAACAAATGTGTAGAAGCTTAAATTAAAATATGTGATGCCATTTACAACTGACCTAAATAAATACTTAAATACAAGCCCAATAGGACATTTATAGGACCTCTATACTGAAAATTACAAAATGCTGATGAAGAAAAATTTTAAAGTCCCAAACAAATAGGGAGACATACCTTGTTCATGGATTAGGAAACACAACATAATAAAGATGTCAATTCTCCCCAAGTTAAGAGGCTTAACACAATTACTCTTAAAATGCCCTCAAGGTTTTTGCGGATATAGACAAGCTTTTTCTAAGATTTGTATGGTAAGAAGAGGCTGAAGAATAGCTAAAACAATTTGTAAAGGAAGATTAAAATGGGAGGAATTAATCCACCCAATTTCAAGACTTTGCAGTAATTTTGGAGGGTAGATACATAGATCAATGGAATGGAATAGAGAACCCAGAAATAGACTGACATAAATACATTTAACCTGTTTTTGACAGCAGTGCAAATGCTATCAAGGAAGAATAGACATTTCAAAAAATGGTACTGAAACAGTTGGACATCCCTTGACAAAAACAAACAAAAAATGAACCTTAACCTAAACCTCCACACCTTACACAAAAATTAAATCAAAGTGGATCATAATCTTAAATGTAAAAGCAGGACATTTTTAGGAAAAAAAATAGAAAATCTTTGGCATCTAGAACTAGGTGAATAATTCTTAGACTTGACACCGAAAGTATGATCAATAAAAGCAAAAACTGATAAATTGTATCTCATCAAAATGAGTTAAAAATGCTTCATAGAAGATCCTTTTAAGTGGATGAAAACTCAGATTACACAGTGGGAAAACATATTTGAAAATCCCATATGAGACAGATGACTTGTATCTATAATATACAAAGAACTCTCCAAACAACTTAAAAAAATCCAACTAGAAAATAGGCAGAGGACAGGAACAGACATTTCATGGAAGAGAATATACACATGGCAAAGAAGCACATGAAAAGATGCTCAACATCATTAGCATTAGGGAAATGCAAATTAAGACCATAATGAGATATCAGAGAATAACTAAAATTATAGTGACAACATCAAATGCTGGCGAGTACGTAGAAAAGTTATATCACGTCACTGGTGGGAAAATAAAATGGTTTAGCCACTCTGAGAAACAGCTTGACAGTCTCTTTTAATCCTAAAAGTAGATTCACCCTACAACGCAGTACTTGTACTCTTGAGCATTTATCCAAAAGAAACAAAAACTTAATTAAGTTCCCACAGAAACTTACACATAAATGTTCATAGCAGTTTTATTTATCATAGCCAATAACTGGCAACTACCCAAATGTCTTTCAATGGATGAATGTTGAAACAAATTGTGATAAAATCTTATGATAGAATACTACGGAGCAACGAAAAGGAACAAATTATTAATATATGCAAAAATTAAAATGAACTTCAAGGGAATGATGCTGAAGAAAAAATTTTTAAAAGCCAATCTCCGAAGATTAAGTAATTCATGATTATGTTTACGTATTATTCTTAAAATAACAAAACTGTGGAGATAGAGAACAGATTAGAAGTTGCCAAGGGTTAGAGATGGGGGTAGAAGGTACAGTGGGGAAACTTTGTGAGGTTTTTGTGGTCCCAGTACAAATAATACAGCACTCTTGGTTTTAATCCCTAAAGATTTTTAAAAACAATTCCTAATAAGAGTTGTCCAGATATTTAGCAATGGCAGCAGATTACAGGTATAGCTCCCCAACATGACAACTTCAAAAGAGATTGTACTAATTCAATGCATATGTTAATTTTAAAAAGGCCAGTCACAGTACTTAAATGGTATATATCTTAACGATATTATTCTAAGTATCTAGCTGTACCAGATGGACTAGCAGGATTTTCTGTACATTCAATCTTATTTAAGACAGTAACTCTTATAATAAGAGAGTTAAAAAAAGAAAAAGAAAAACAAACAAACCTCAACTACAGTTGGATATTCTCATAGGAAGATGAGGTGAAAATATGTAGCAGTGGTTCAAAAGCTTAAGCAGTGGCACCTAAATTTGGCTGCATATTAGAATCATCTGAAGCACTTTTTAAAAACCCTCACACTGACTGTTGGTCATCCTAGACCAATAAAATAACTTTAAATCTCCTCAGACGATGCCAGTGTCTAGCCAGAACTGAGAACCAGCAGACTAAGCAGAAGGGGATGTTTCTACAAAGATTTCTTAACAATAAGTCCTTTCACCCAATCAGATTTACCTTCCCACAAAGGGGTAAAGAAGGCTAGATGCTGACCATACTTGCTTAGCTTTAATTAGCACTTGTGACTCGCCCAAATCCTAGATCATGTTTCCCCTAAATTTCATGTTATTCCCTAAGTTTTTCAAATCCAGGGCTAAGGGGTTTGCCAGGATGAGGTTTTAAGTGTTCACACAGGGGAAGTCCCTGGCAAACCAGGACAGCGGTCACTACATTGAATTGTAAAGCATCCTAAATAACCCTGCCACTGCTCCCAGATACTAGTCTGTGCCAACCAGTGGAGAAAAGGCATTCTCCATTACTACCACGGCAAATGCTGCTGTACTTGCCTTGGCTACTCCCTATCTTTTCCAGGCATCACTCCCCTTCACCTGCTGGTGGACACTTTGGCCAGCTGACAATGCAGATATTTTCAAACTTTAAGGTGAATAAAAATCATATGGAGGGCCTGTTATAACAGAGATCACTGAGCCCCACTAGAGTTGCTGATTCCATAGGGCTGGGATAGGGCCCTAAAACTTGAATATCTGACACATTATCAGGGGACGCTGGTAAAGCTGGTCAAGTTGTTACTGAATGCAGGTTCATGTGTCTGAAGCACAGTGAGGCCAAACAAACCTAAAGGTTGGAGTCTGGAGAAGAGAAAGGTTTATTGCAGGATCGAGCAAGGAGAGGGGTGGTCCGTGTTCCAAAACCCCTGAAATCTCCAAAGGATTTCAGCAAAGCATTTTTAAAGGCCAGGTGAGGGAGGGACATCCCAGGGCATGTGATCAGCTGGTGCACAATCCTCTGATTGGCTGATGTTGAGGCCACAAGGCAGGTAACATTATCCATCCTTAGGTGCCAGGAGGTCTGAGGGCTACGTGCTCATGATCATCAAGGAGTTCATTTCTTCCATTGGGTGGTGGTTTTTAGCATCTGAAAACTCAAGAAATATGCCTGAGATACTATTATCTGAGTACTTCAGAGAGAAACTACAATAGAGGATATGGGGGATGGGTCTGTCCTAGGAAGGCCCCATAGGGTACTGCTTGGTTACAAGGTGACCATACTTTGAGAACCACTGCTCTAGTGGCTTGGAATGTTAAGAAAGTAATGGAAGAATCCCTTCCCAGATCTAGATTCTAGTATCACCAGCTATTTTGGTGGGAGGAAGGGTAAGTTTTGTCCTTGCTTGGACTTCTTGTTCATTTATATCAAAGCCTATTTGAGGCAGTGCGTTCGGCAGTCCTGCAGATCTGTCTTTTGCTTCAACAGTGTTTGGAATGAACAGACCCAGGGACGCTCCTTGCTCCAGCCCCCGACCACCTTCCAACCTTTCTTCCTTTCGCAACCTTTGGAATCAGACACTCAGCTATCCTCAGCCTCCAGGACAGGCCAACACCAGTTTTTGAGCTTAGCTCCTTATCACTGATCAACCACGAGTTCACAGGTTCGTCAGAATTATTCCACCGAGGTGGAGGCCGCCGTCCACCGCCTGTTCAACATGCATCTGTGGACACTTACCTCTCTCTGAGCATCTATTTCGACAGCAACAATGGGACTCTGGACAGTATGGGCCACATTTTTCGCCAACTGGCTGAGGAGAAGTGTGAGGGCGCCCAGCGCCTCTTGAAAATGCAAAACCAGTGCTGCGGCCGCGCCCTCTTCCAGGATGCGCAGAAGCCTTCTCAGGATGAGTGGGGTAAAACCCAGGATGCTGTGGAAGCCGCCATTCTTAGGGAGAAGAATCTGAACCAGGCACTAACGGATCTGCGCGCCCTGGGTCCTGCCCGTGCAGACTCCCAGTTCTGTGATTTCCTGGAGAGCCGCTTCCTGGAGGAGCAGGTAAAACTCATCCAGAAGATGGGAGACCACCTGACCAACCTCCGCAGGCTGGCTGGTCTGCAGGCTGTGCTGGGCGAGTATCTCTTTGAAAGGCTCACCCTCGAGCCAAACAGGAGTCTCTGAAGTCCAGCCGCGTCTGAGGAGACCCTCTGGCGTCAGAGCTTCTGCCTGAAGCCCCGCTCTGCAGCCACTAGGCAGCTTTGTAACCGCCCTGGAGCCCTCTCCCAAGCCTTGGACCAAATGGAAACAATAATGTTTTTTGCAGAAGGAAAAAAAAAAGCCTATTTGAAATACAAACAGAATAAAGTGAAAAAAAGAAATATATACATATATTCACGTTCTTTTAACATATGAATTGCCCCACTTTATCTGTGTGAAATAAGTTTGTTCCCATTATTGGGCTGGTTCTCAAGCTTTGCTGCTCGTTTGAATTACCTAAAGAGCTTTGAAGAAAAACATTGGTGTCTGGGTCCCAGCCCCAGAGATTTTGATTCAGTAGGTCTAGGGAGGAGCCTGGGCACGGGAAGGTCTCAGAGTTCCCCAGGTGATTCTAATGTGCAGCAACTTTGTGAACCACCTCTTGGCTTCAATGCAGCTAGTCATCAGATATTAAATCTAAGACACATGGACTACTAGTGCGTGAGCTCTGTCGCTAGGTGTATTCCATTTTCTTTCTCCTGGAAGATTCGTGCCAGGGAAAATGATTGATAGTTGTGTTACTTCTCTGAAATGGATGGAAATTTCCAATTAGCGTGAACAGGGGAGGGTGAATGGGTGAATGCAATAAGGTGTATCATTTACGTATTGCCCTATGTGTATGGCTAGAAGCTTTTGCAACTGAGGTCTGCCCTACTTTTCATGCTAATGGTAATGCTTGTCCTCCTAATGCAGCCATAAACTTTATAAGCCCATAGGTAGACAGCATCACAAAATATTTACCCCTCCCCACTGGCCCACTCTCAAGCTTCACTCCCCTTCCCCAATACACAAATGTACATCAATGCGCTTGAGACCAATATCAACATACTGACCTTCAATTCTTCTACTCTGCAGCTTCCCTCTTATCAGGAGATGTCAGCATTTAGTGCAAGGACAAATGCTTGCCTCTTGAGGAGTAATGTAGACAAAGCCTCCAAGAGACAAATAGCCCTCAGGGAGGGGGAAAAAGTCTTTCAAAAAGGTTGATGCCCAGAGGAGGCATTTTCAGTCATCTCAGCTTAGAGGTCAAATATCCAAAATTAAAAAGGTTAAAAAAAAGAAGAAGAAAGCAAGGAAGAAAAGAAGGAAACAATTTTCTTATCTCATAGTAATAAGGCAGTTTTCCTTAAAAAAAAAAAGACTTAAATTCTCTTTCCTAATCAAAATGTGCTTTTCCATCTTTAGACTATTCCTCTTATATCCTGTATTATTCATGATGTTTAATTCTTGAAATAGCACATGGCTGAAAACAGAAGCTAACCTCTTGTTCACTATGAATTGAATCTTCTTTTCCTAGGACCCGTCTACAATGTACAATTTGGGGTTGGCCAACATAATTATTTTCTCTGAAATACGTTACAGCATTTTGCCTTTTCAATATATAGTTATACAATACATTGATAACACAACATATTTAATATAGTCAATATAGTAAATACAGCTATAACACACATGATATGATGCCACTTTGGTGATTTTCTTCATCCATGTAATTCTGAAATTTGACAGTATAGTTTTCATATTCTAATGAGCTGAGTATTACCTTTGCAAGGATAGAAAAATAAAATAAATTCATAATATTCTTGTGTGGTTTGCCCCTGGGGTGGATTACCATAATGGGGGGATATTTGAGCCTTTCCCCAAGTCATTAAAAATCCTCCAGCGAGCAGCCCCTTGTCCTCTCCAGGGAGTGGGGGGAAAGGATCTTTAATCATAATAATCCTGGGGGGAGAAATCTCGGAAATAAGACATCTGCTTCTGTGCCTTGTTGTTTTGCAGAATAGCAATGATTGCCTTAGCAGCTTCTATTGCCATATGTATACAATAAGTAAATGAACAGAAAATTGAATGAACGCATAAAAGAAGGATAAACCCACCCAGCTTAACAAACCCACTCTCTCACCTGCTGTGCCCCGAAACATGAAAGAAAGAATCATGGGATCATAAGGATTAATAAAATAACAGTCTCTGTTAACAATATTGACAGGAGGTATAAGGATAATTTGTCTGATGTGGGACCAACAGCTTAACTAACTGCTTAATTCTTTTTTTTAAGGGCAATTCATTCATTTATTGTTTAAAGATTGTAAGACATCTGAATTTTTGTAGCACAATTTAAATGTTTTACTTTTTTGATAAAGCAGAGTATAATAGCAAAAACAATTAGTTTCCAGTAATATCTATATCTCTATTCAGAATTAAGTCTTCCACAGACATGTAACCTGGAAACAAAAGCCTGTTACAATAAGCAAAGCTTCAACGGAGTGGCTACTTTTTGGGCCAGGGAAAGGTTCATCCCTATAGGAGGATGATGTGCTATGTAAAATGGCTGCAAGGTCACAGCCTTGAGGGCGTTGGAAGTCTACTATCCTATTCCACATTACGTAGTTCAGGGAACTTCAAATGTCTGTTCATCTGCAACCAAGCTGGCAACCTTTAACTGATATTTCAAGCAGGTAAGAAATAAATGAAAAGAAATCCCTACATTGATGTTCCTTGATTTACACTGTTAAATGGTTCATTAACATGTAATTCTGGCTAAGAATTACATTTGAGACTCCTTGCTCAGATTTTGGTTAACAGTACAAATCTTTCAGAAATTCATGTTTTTATTAATCAATAATTTGTCAGCTAGGATACGTTCAGGCATCAGCTGCAACATCAAAATAGGTGCACTGCCTCAGCGCTTTGGAAAGACATAATCTAAAACACTAATAGCAGACAAAATATCTGTTACTAGACAGCATATGTGCAGTACAGCAAGACAAAAACATATTCATATGTGCCACGGACCAGCCTCAGAAAGAGGATTTCACCGCCCAGGGTCAGAAGGGACGGGGTAAGGAACTGAAGTAGCACCGACGAATGGGGTCAGAAGGACCAAGACAACTGACGGTTGCAAGGCAAGTTTTATTATGCTACAGTTGCAGATTATATAGACTAGAAAAGGGAAGGTTGCCAGACGGTGGTTTACATTATCTAATGACTGTCTCGGCTCAAGGTTAACTTCCCTGGCAGAAAACCCATAAACCCAGAATCATCCAAAATAACCTGCACGTGCAGGGTGGAGACAGATTGGCTTGTCTCATTTTACATACTTTCTGATTTCTGGACCCTGGTGATTTATCTCCCGTGGAATGGAACAAGGAGGGGAACAAGTAGGGACAGTCCCTTCGAGCAGCAGCGGCATGCCTGGCATGTCTGTAGCCTGCTCTCAAGGCTGATTGCTTCCCACAGGTCCCCCTTCTTTATTTTTTAATTTTTGCTGCAAAATAATTCCATGAAGCTTAGTGCCGAGAGTAGTATACTGAAGCATGAGGATACGAAACAGACATGAGAAGATTATTATCAATAATAGGCAAATTATGGCCAGGGTAATAACTCCTGACAACCCTCTAGTAATCCACGACTAAGGGTTTAACCACTTTAAATGATCCAGTAAAGTTTGAATTACATCTTCTGGTGAAATATCATCAAGATGTGCATGTTGTATATCCTGAATTTCAGCATTTAATTTCTTAAGATCAAGACTAATATTATTATCTGACCAAACACTCAGCAGATGCATTTTTACTTTTTCCCATTCCCAAATACAGTCATTGTACTTGTAAGGAATAACACAAATCCACGTATACTTTGCATGACAAGCTAAACGCATCCTCAATTTTAATGCTGCCATCTGATCTCCAATCCTCAAAATTGCGTTTTTAAATTCATCTAACTTGTTATTAATCTGTAAATCTATGTGACTTTGTAAAGATTAAGCAAGACTGGTATTTTGAGATAATTGATTAGCAAAGTGAGCATGATTAATACTCTGTGAAAGAGCAAGACGGGCAGTAGCCGCGGTAGCAGACAGAGCAGCCAAGGCAAGTAAACTTACTATTAGCCACCCAATAAAGCGTCTCCTTCTCTGCAAGGCTTTAGAGAGTTCCACCCATGCCTGTACTCCAGTATCTTCATACCAAGGTTCTCTCAGATGTACAGGCACCATAACATATATGGGTTGCCTTAGTATAAGCACAGATTGTGTTCCTGCAGAAGGGAACATACAACTGCTAAAAATACAATGAACACAGCTAATATTATATCCTCCTTTGGAAGAATTACCAATGTTAATAGAACCAATCAAAAGTGTATATGGAGGAGCAACACAAGTTATAACAGGTGTATTGGAATAAGTTAGAGCTAGTTTCCATATATCCCAGTTCTTTTGAAATGTGATAAACCTATCTATGATGGGAATAGAAGAGAGAAGAATTGACCCCTTGGTATGATCTGTAGTACACCATATTTGGTTATTATTCCAAGATGCATTGCAACATTCAAAATTGGATCCAGCAAAGTTAATGGTCATAAAAGGAGGAAATTGAGGTTTTGATTTTCTGTTAAGAATAGTAACCTTATGTCCAACTATAAGTATCCCTTGTCCTCCAAGTAAATGCTTCATACAGAAATAATTTCCTGAATCTTCACCTGGAACCTTGGCTATAGTAATAGCGGAATCCCAAAGTGGCGAGGCATATGAGATTCGACCTCTAATATTAATAGCTTGCCCATTTTTATACCAAATGATGGTATCCTTAAGATCCTCTCGTCGGCTGGTAGCCGGGCCTGTAAGAGTAATGTTGGTTCCTGTAAAATGAAGGTTCACAAAAGCAAAACAGTGTAATAAATGAGTGATAACATGTTTAGTAGCTTCTCGGGTCTGTGCTGTAGCACAGAGGAAACCAGAATAAGTATCAATAGTGACATGAACAAATTGTAATTTCCCAAAAGACGGGATATGAGTAACATCCATTTGCCATAAATAACTAGGTAATAATCCACGAGGATTAACACCATAATGTGGAACAGGAAGGTGAGGTAAGCACTGTGGGCATTGCTTAACAATTTGTCGGGTGGCTTCACGAGTAAGGGAAAATTCTTTGCGTAACGTAGCCGCCAACTGATGGTGTAAAGCATGCGACTGCTGTGCTGCTTGTGAAGCAGTTTGATCATAACTTACCATAATATGAGGGTGTCCAGGACATGGACCATGAGTATCAACAGTATGAAGATAATGAATGCAATACCTTAGCCATTCTTGACAGCATGACGAACGGAAAGGAGGAGGACGGTAATTTGGGATATGTCCTGCTTTAGGGAAAAGAGATTGAGGAGGAAGAGTAACTTTAACTTTATTTTTGGGAGGAAAACGCACAGGATAAAGATCACGTTTAGATCGAGTTAAAACATCTGCAGTCACATTAAGTTTAGACAATGGACCAGGCAAGTTAGAATGAGCACGGATATGCAGAGCTGCAACACGGCCATCGTGGGAACGAATAAGCTGTTGAAGCAAACGAAAAGAGGATGATAATTCAGGGTCATTAGTATGTCCTCTGGTCACAGTCTCCAGAAGAAATAATAAGCTGATAAGATATTTACTATCAGAAAACAAATTAAAAGATATAGAAGGCAAATGTTTAAAAGCCATCATGACAGCATACAGTTCAACACGTTGAGCTGAAGTCAAGGAAGTTTGTTTAATGAGTTTTGTTCCGTCGTCAGTGATTACAGTAGCCCCTCCTGAAGAAGAACCGTCTGTAAAAACCAAAGGTACATGAGGAATAGGCTGTTGCCTAATTATAGAAGGAAAGATATAACAGTTAACTTTGTCGAATTGGATCAATTTATCAGCAGGGTAATGGCATTCCAAGGCACCTGAAAATCCTGCAAGAGCAAGACCCCATTCATTACTATGTTGAAAAAGCCAATTTTGTTGACTAACTGAATAAGGGATAATAATTTGAGAAGGTTCTATACCCAGAAGTTGTAAGCATCTAGTTCTACCTTGCATTATTAGCTTACTACTAAGTTCAAAATAAGGGTTAATAACCTTAGAGGATGTAGTTTTCATATGAATCCATTCAATAATGCCAACAGTTTGCCATAAGATGGCAGTAGGCACATGAGGTGTTGGACAAGCAATTAAAGAAATTGGCAGGTGAGTATGCATTCGAGTTAACTGTGCAGAGCTGATAGCTCTATTAACTACTTGTAAAGCTTGAAGTGCTTCTGGAGTCATAGAGCGTGAAGTAGAAGGAGCTGAGTCACCTTTAAGAATATCAAACAAAGGCTCTAATTGAGCAGTAGTAAGTTTTAAGGAAGGCCTTGGCCAATTAATGTCTCCAAGTAATTTTTGAAAATCCTTTAATGTTTTTAAATTATCAACTCGAATTTGCAGTTTCTGAGGCCTAATGGTAGTGTTATCAATATATTTTCCCAAATAGAAAAATGGAGATTGTCTTTGAATTTTTTCTGAGGCAATGACCAAGCCAAATGATTGTAAGGATTGTTGTAAAAATTGAAAAGCAGTCTCTAATAAAGAAATATTATCAGTGGCTAAAAGTATATCATCCATATAATGTATGAGATATAACGTTGGAAACCTTTTTCTCACAGGAGTTAAGGCCTGAGCCACATAGTTTTGGCATAATGTAGGACTATTTGCCATGCCCTGAGGCAATACTTTCCATTGAAAGCTCCTCATGGGCTCCTTAAAATTTAAGGAAGGCAAGCTAAAAGCAAAATGTTTTCTATCTTCAGGAAACAAAGGAATAGTGAAAAAAACAATCTTTTAAATCTATAACTAAAAGATGATAATCGTGTGGTATGGCTGTTGGAGAGGGTAGGCCTGCTTGAAGAGCTCCCATTATTAGCATAGTTTTATTAACAGCTCTTAGATCCGGTAATAACCTATATTTTCCAGATTTTTTCTTGGTAATAAAAATAGGAGTATTCCAAGGACTATTGGAAATTTCTAAATGCCCTAATTGTTTCAGTACTAATTGTTCTGCAGCTTCTAATTTCTCCTTTGTGAGGGGCCATTGGTCCACCCATACAGGGTCATCACTCAGCCAAGTAATTGGATCGGCAGTGAGTGGAGGAGAATCCAAGGCCCCTAAGAAAAACACAAACCTTGTCTATCATATTTTATTTTCACATCAATAGGATAGACAGGTCCTTGTTGATTTGTTCCCAGCCCTTTTGTGGGAAGAAATCCTTGATCCAACATCATATTAGAGACTTGAGAATTTGGACTATAAAGTAATACTCCCATTTCTTTTAATATATCTCGGCCCCAGAGGTTTAAAGGCAGCCTAGGCAAAACATAAGGCTGGAAGTATCCTGAATGGCCCTCACTATCTTGCCATAATAACTGACTACTTTGCATAGGAGAAGAACTCTGTCCTATTCCTTGAAGTTCTGTAATAGTAGGACTAACGGGCCAATGTTTATGCCAGTGAATCTGTGTCATAACAGAGACATCAGCTCCAGTGTCTAACAAACCTGAAAAAACCTTTCCATTAATGGTTCATTTCCTTTCTGGATGTTCTTTCCCTATCTTCTGAATCCAGTAGGCAGCATTAGATGATCCAAAAGCCTTTGTGTCTCTCTTTTGATGTTGTAAAATTTGTCCATGAGGTACAAAGGGCAAAAGTAGCAATTGTGCAATTTTATCCCCAGGAGAAATCATTATTATATTTTTAATAGTTTGTGCCATGATTTTTATTTCTCCTTCGTAGTCACAATCTATGACTCCTGGCATAATAGTTAAACCCTTCATGGTGACACTACTTCTTCCCAATAGTAGTCCCATCAAACCCTTGGGTAAAGGTCCATAGATGCCCGTAGAGAAGGCCTGAGGACCCATTTCAGGAGTTAATACATATCGGGCGGAGGTACTGTGGTCCAGTCCTGCGCTTCCTGCTGTTTCTCTGGAGAGCAAAGATATTGTATGTTTTTGTTTTTGGTTAATGTCTGATTGATAGTTTGAGGAGGATACACAGACATTGCCCCTATTATCTGTTGGGGCCGGGGAAGGCCCCGGGAGGAGTTTCCCGACAGTGGTGTTCCATCCTTGTGGGCCACTGAGCGACCAACAATCGCGTGCCCAACGTTTTCCCCTATTGCATTTAGGGCATAAACCAGGGATTTTCTGACCATCTGGAGGGTTTTGAGTAGGGAAGGAAGGACCAGGGTTACAGTGAAAAGATCTACATTCTCCAGCAAAATGACCTGCCTTTCCGCATTTAAAACTAGTCTTTGTTCTCTTTGGATTGTTTTTAAACCCCACTTTAGTTGATGCTGCAGCCATAGCAGCACCCTGTATATAAGCAGGCCCAATGTCTGCACAAAGGCGAATATAATCCTCCAATGTTCCCCGTTTTCTCCAAGGTCGAATCGCAGCCTGACATGCATTATTAGCATTTTCAAAAGCAAGTTGCTTAACTACAATTGTACCAGTGAGTCCATCCACAATGAGTCTCCCCACCGGCTGTAACAATCTATCTACAAAATCAGCATATGGTTCATCAGGTCCCTGTCTAATTTTTGAAAGATCCTCAGTTTTGTGTGTAGAAGATAATTTCCTCCAGGCTTGTAATGCCAAATGATTTATTTGAGGATAAGCAACAAAGGGATAAGTTAATCGAACTTGTAAAGAAATATATGGTCCTTCCCCAATCAGCATATGATAATCAACTGGAATATCATGGGTAGCATTCTTTTCTGCTTGTTCAGCAGCCCGTTCATAAAAATCAAACTTCCATATTAAATAATCTCCACCATTTAAACAAGCTCGTGCAATAGACTGCCAATCAGCAGGGGGAAGAGCTTCTCCTGTAATAGTGTCAACCATAGCAGTAGTAAAAGGAGCAGTGGGCCCATATTGAGCACAAGCAGATTTTAAATCTTTCAAAACTTTAAAAGGAAGAGCCTGATGCTCCCTAATAGCCTGTTGAGGATTATTAGGATCAGGTCTTTCCGTGACAGGACAACAGAAAATAGGATCTTCTCCTCGTTTTATTGCTGCTTGTACAGCACGTTGCAAGGGACTGAGCAGTTTTACAGATGGAGAATTTTGAGGAAGACAGTCCTTACTAATTTGCAGCTTTTTCACTGACTTATCTATTATAGCCATTAGAAAATCATCTTCAGGATACTTCTCTCTTTTATGTTTAAAAGCCTCATCTGTTAAGTCAAAATGTTCCTCTTCATCTGAAATATTTAAATTTATTAGCTCTTTTGGTTTAGGAAGTGGCGACACAGTAGCTGATAATACAGTCGTTTCTTCTGTCAGAGGCTTATGTTTTTCTGACTTTACATTCAAATCAACACTATCATGAGAAGAACCTAAACATATTTTTATCAGATTCCACAAACTAAATGTAACAACGGCAGTATGAGTAGGCCCTCGAGACTCATAATAATTTTTAAAATCTTCTCCAACTTTCTGCCAGATTTCTATGTCACAGAGCCGCCATCAGGAAACCAGGGAGATACATCATGGATATGCTGCAAAAATTCAGTCAACTGTGAGGTAGAAACTTTATTACCCCGAGCTTTAAGCATCGAAAGTAAAACCGGAGCAAATAATTCACGCTCCTTTGAGCCCTTTTGCCCCATCTTATTTTACTTCTGACTGTTGCCTTATGCCTCTGTTAGTTTCACTTTTACTCGTGTCCACACATATTTTGCATAAGGGTTCTCTTACCTGCACTTTCTTTTTCTTTTCATTGGCTTCACGCTTCAGGTCCCTGTTCAGGCGCCACTTGCCGCGGACCAGCCTCAGAAAGAGGATTTCACCGCCCAGGGTCAGAAGGGACGGGGTAAGGAACTGAAGTAGCACCGACAAATGGGGTCAGAAGGACCAAGACAACTGACGGTTGCAAGGCAAGTTTTATTATGCTACAGTTGCAGATTATATCGACTAGAAAAGGGAAGGTTGCCAGACGGTGGTTTACATCATCTAATGACTGTCTCGGCTCAAGGATAACTTCCCTGGGAGAAAACCCATAAACCCAGAATCATCCAAAATAACCTGCACGTGCAGGGTGGAGACAGATTGGCTTGTCTCATTTTACATTCTTTCTGATTTCTGGGCCCTGGTGATTTATCTCCCGTGGAATGGAACAAGGAGGGGAACAAGTAGGGACAGTCCCTTCGAGCAGCGGCGGCATGCCTGGCATGTCCGTAGCCTGCTCTCAAGGCTGACTGCTTCCCACACATATGTTGGCTTGTTTAAGCCTCAAGCCCTCGATCCTTTGATGAAATACAATAATTTCATTCCTATGGTTTTCAATACCAAAAACTCAACCTCCAGGAGGGCTAAAGTCTAATTTGTACTCCAAACCAAGTAGCAGTGCAGTTCGCTACTACTGAGGCTGAATCCATAAAGACTTCAAGACCACGACCAGAAGACAAGTTATTATATATAATACCCTAGAAGGCCTGAAACATAATTATCATATACATAGCTGGTCCTTCAGAGCTTTTCACCTATAACATGTTTTTTGATGAAAGTTATTTAATGTACTGGAGATAACTGTGACTTACTGATCAAATATTTGAATACTTATACTTACCTGGGATTTCATTTCTGCTGAAAGAAAAAGGAAAAACAGGACTCACCTAAAAAAAACAAACTTTAGAAATGAAAGTAAAAATCTTATCACACACTCTCACTTTTGGAAGCAGCATAGAGGGGCAGTCAATGGTAAAACACTGGTGAAATAGGTCAAAACTCTAGGCCAAAAATCCATTATTATTATCGTCAGTGACAGTACCACAACTGTGCCCTTCATAATTAATAAGCACTCCTAACAATCTTCATTTGGCACCAGATGATGTGTTGAAGAGAAACACTCTGGGAGGTTTTGAATCACACTTGGTATTTTGTTAGCCAAGTTACAGGAGAATTTTTAAAGTGGGGGGAAGGGAAGAAGGAAACGGACCAGAAAAAGAATTGAAGCCATCATCTACAGACCAACAAAGCACTGAGAGTTCCAAACGTTATGTCAGACACTAAAGTGACTGATAGAGGCTCAAGTGGTTTATAAAACCTATAAAAAGACTACACCAGCAAAGTCCCCATTTATCGGTAGAGTTCAGAAACTAAAACAAGGAATATTTTAGCTTAAAACCTTATCTCAAGAGAATCATATACACTTCACATGAATAAAAATACCTGAAACCAAACATTTTTAAAAGCTCCAATACCCAAAATATAAAGAAAAAAATTAATTCAGAAGACTCAATCAATCCGTGATAATCACAAAACGGCCGGGCAATCTCTATCTCCCTTCCACATTAACCATCCATCCCCTGGAAGACCAAGGGAGATCAGACCTTCCAGACTTACCTTCCAGACTCACCTTCCAGACCTTCCAGACACCTGGCTGCTGCAAAATTCGATGGAGACTCCTTGTGGAACAGCAGTTTCGCATCTCTTGGGTTTCTCCCTATCGTGACCATGCAGGAAGCAAGTCTGGCTGTGCTATTTCTTATCATTGTCTGTCACCCATCTGCACCATGATATTGAAAAAGTAGTTCCCTTTCCCCCAGAAGGTTGAGGCTCAGCTACAGGGGTAATTCTCCTGGGCACACAGTCATTATTTAGGCCGACTCAGTGACTTCAACCGGCTTAATCATGTGATCAGGTTTGTTGCCGGCTGCATAATGCTCCCACATCTGTAGGTAGAGCCGCTCTAGTTCCATTGTATATTGTTTGGTGTTGAACAGAGGGCTAGATGTTCTCTGCTTCCAGACTTTGCCACGAATTTTCTTCAGGTATTCGAGATCAGTTCCCAGTTTCACAGCTATCTCTTCATATTCTTGCCGATTTTTAGCAATCAGCTCAAGACAGCCTAAACAAGTGAGCTGGGAACCTGCAACTCGGGAAGCAAGAGTCTCTCCTGGCATAGTCACCATGGGGGTCCCTGCCCAAAGGACATCCATCCCTGTGGTGTGGCCATTACAGAGTGGAGTGTCCAAGCAGACATCAGCCAGCTGGCCTCTCCGAACATGTTCCTCTTTAGGAGCAACAGGGGAAAAAATGATACGGTTTGGGGGAAGGCCCATATTTTGTGCGTACTGTTGAATATTAGCTTCTCCTGCTGCTGGAAAACGCAACAGCCACAGTACACTATTGGGAACACGCTTCAGAATATTTGCCCACATCTGCAAAGTAGATGGGTCAATTTTGTATAACTGATTAAAGTTACAGTACACAATGGCATCTTCCGGTAACCCGTACTGAGAACGTGTGGTTACAATAATGGTACGGGGAACCTCCTCTCCAGTGGCAGCCTTATTGTTGATCAGGGTAGTTGCCAGGCCATTGCTAATACTGAATCCATTCATTGTAATCTGAATTTGTCCTCTGTTAATCATTTCAATAACTGCTTCTGCAACAGTATTCATAGGAATGACAGGCATATTAAGAGCTGTATTACTGCTGTCTGCGTTGTCTTCTCCATCAGGACATTTCATCTTGACTATTTGCACATCTGATAGACTATCAAGAAATGCTTGGAGGTCGATGCCATTCAGCACAATCCGATTGTCATAAATGTGCCCATTGGACTTAAAATCGATGACGGCTTTTTTCTTCAGGTGAGGGAACATATTAGCATGATCACCAATAAAGAACGTATGGGGCATATAAGCCAGTTTCTCAGAATACTGCTCAGCAACTTCAGCAGGTGACGTTTCCTGATCAGTGATGATATAATCCATGAAAAGCACGCCACTAGTCCCAGGGTACCCCAGCCACATTGCCTGAATAGGAGCTGGCCTGAGAGCAAAGAGTTCATTTCGAGCACCCCTGGTATAACCATTCATATTTACAAGGATGTGTATACCATCTTGATGGATGCGATCAGCTGCTTTCCCATTGCATGGAATCTGAGAAAGATCAGTGAAATGATTGGCTTCTGCCATCACCTTCACTCGGAAGTTTGTGCCATCATGTGGGCTCAGGGCATAACAGAATATCTCAAATTTATCAGGACTGTGCATGCCTGGAATAGACTGCATAAGGTGAGAAGTAGGATGGTTCCCAAAGTCAGAACTCACGTATCCTACACGCAGTCGACCATCACTGAGCTTCAAGTCTGTTATATGTTCATACGGTGGTTTATGAAGGGCACTTATATTAGCCAAGCAGAGGTTCCCATGCCTCTCAGCAATAGCCTTCCTGAAGCCATGAGGAAGAGGATAGAGCATACTATGATGAGGCTGCACAGAAGGCAACCTATTCTTCTCCAACTGGTCAGCCACAATGCTGACCAACTTCTTCATTCGCTCATCATAGTCTGTCCAATCACAGACAACCTGCAGGCAATGAGCCAAATTACAATAAGCGTCAGGAAAATCAGGTTGAAGCTTCAGAACAGTGCGATAAGAAGCAATTGCTTCTGGAATATTCCCTGAATCCTGGTGAATGGAAGCCAGATTGCTGTGGGCATCCGCAAATGCAGGGTTGATCTGCACGGCACGAGTATAACACTCTAAGGCTCCCTGAACATCCTGCATCTCCCATAGAGTGTTTCCCATATTACAGTACGCATCAGCAAAGGTAGGACTGATTCGAATAGCCTCCTTATAATGCATCAGAGCTTCGTGCAGTTTTCCCTGCTGCTTCAATACACTTGCTAAATTTGAATGGGCATCAGCAAAGTCTGGGCAGAGCTCTAATGCTTTACGATACAAGTGAACCGCGTCTTCACTGTTTCCCTGTTCTCCTTTGATATTGGCTAGGTTATTCAGAGAGTCTGCATGGGTGGGACACAGCCGGAGAGCTGTACGATAACAATCTTCTGCTTCAGCAACACTGCCCTTCTCTTTGAGAGCGTTGGCTAAGTTGCAGTAAGCATCAGGGAAATGTGGTTGCAATTCAATAGCTCGCCTGTAGGTGTCTATTGCCAGATCCATCAGGCCTTGCTCATAGTATACACAAGCCAGGTTGCCATGTACCACTGCATGATTTGGACTCAAGCTTAGGGCACGAAGGTAAGCTGCCACAGCTCTGTCAAAAATCCGTGCCTCATTGAAGACATTTCCTAAATTGATATAAGCATCCAGAAAATTGGGGTCAAGGGTGACAGCCTTTTCAAAGTGATGAATTGCAAGCCAAATCTCCCCTTGTGCATTGAAAACACAGCCAAGATTACTCCAAGCTACTGCAAAGTTCGGTTGCATCTCAATTGCTTTCAAATAACATGCCTTGGCTTCTTCTAAGCCACCCAGGGCTTTGAGCAGGTTCCCCAGGTCACTGCGAACACAGTACAAAGAAGGATTGTACTGAAGAGCAGAGACGTAAGCTTGTACTGCTCCTTCCATGTCGCCTGCTGCTACCAAAGCGGCTGCCAGGTTAATATAACCATCGATGAAATCTGGTTTGAGACGCAATGCATGCCGGTAATGCTCAGTTGCTTCCTGCAACTGCCCTCTTTCCTTGTACACATTCCCCAAATTCGAATAGGCTTCTGCCAGAAGAGGGTTCTGTTTAATTGCCAGAGTACTAAAGTGGGCAGATCTGTCCAGCCTTCGACACTGGAAGTGTATAGATGAAAGTAATAAAAGTACACCAGTATTGCCTGGCTCTTGTCTCCAGAGCTGCATGCAGTGTCTCTCAGCTGTCTCAAAATCTCCTGCCTGATATTCTCGATGTGCCAGCTCAGCTAACCCTTGGAAGGAAAGCATACGTTTCGTTGGTTCTGTGCTGTCGGCCATGTTGCCCATGGAAGACGCCATCTGGAGCTTCTGGAGAGAGTGAAAAAAGGGAGTAATTGAGTCCCGCTGCCGCCACTACTGGCAAGAATGTTTCTAGTGGTAGCAAACACGAGCGCAGCAGCCGTACCACTGCTTTGGCACGCTTAAGCAGCGGCAACAGTTACAGGCACCGAACCTTAGGAACTATGGTTGGCCATCTACCTCTCATGCTCTTGAAATCTTAATTCTTAACCCTGCCCTCTTCCCCCATTTTTCTCCTAATCAGGGAATAAAAATTACCTATCCATTTGCCTTAGAAGAAATCAAAAGTCAGTAGGCCAAACACTTTTCAAAATATTGTTTTCTGTCCAGTTGGAAATGAAATACATGATTGACTTTTCTTCATCATTCATATAGTCAACGTGGAGAACATTAGGGCCGTGAATTTCAATACAGTAAGATGAGAAACTTTTAAATTGGCCTTCCCAAACCACTAATAAGTAACCGATGTTGTATAGAATGCTAAAATCTTAGAGACTGAGTTTGATATTTTAAAAGTTCTGCAAACATGAGCTAATTTCTCCTCATCAAATTTCTCATGCCTCAAACCTGAGTATCACTTTTTAAAAGATAAATTTATTTTTATTTATTTATTTATTTTTATCTTGGCTGCGTTGGGTCTTCAGTGCTGCGTGCAGGCTTTCTCTAGTTGCGGCGAGCGGGGGCTACTCTTTGTTGCGGTGTCCGGGCTTCTCATCACAGTAGCTTCTATTGTTGTTCCACAACTCTATGGGTTCCTTTTTAGGTCCTACGAAGAACCCTAGAAATTAGTTCATGTAATTATAGGTTTTTGGAAAATTGTCAAAAGTGAGATATTTTAATTTCCATCAGGTAAGTCCAGCGTCTATTTCTTTGTCAATTTTCCTTCTATCATATTCTGCTATGTTGGATCATATTGGATTGGTCACAGGCTTTCTTGAAATCTGGCTAAGGAGATGTTTTAAGTGAGGCTATTATGTGATTTTCAGACACCACCATATGTAACTGACTATATAATATCCCATTACAGGAATAACTTCCAGTACTCTTACTGACTACTCTACTGACTTAACTAGCACAAGACACAGAAGCGTAAGGACAAAAACCACCTTACAATATAGCCATGTCTTGCACTTCACAGCTCTCAAAGCATGTGCGTTTGAAGAAGAAAAAAATAACTGAAAAGTATAAAACCAGAAGTTATTCTGTGGAAAATTATTTCAATCATCAGGCATGTGAAGGATAAGTCAAAGATTCAGTTTTCTTCAATGCTTAGTCAAAACGGAAATTTCCTTCTGTCAAGAATATACCCCAGGGCTTCCCTGGTGGTGCAGTGGTTGAGAGTCTGCCTGCCGATGCAGGGGACACGGGTTCGTGCCCCAGTCCGGGAAGATCCCATATGCCACGTAGCAGCTAGGCCCGTGAGCCATGGCCACTGAGCCTGCATGTCCGGAGCCTGTGCCCCACAACGGGGAGAGGCCACAACAGTGAGAGGCCAGCATACCGCAAAAAAAAAAAAAACCAATATACTCCAGGGGCTTCCCTGATGGCACAGTGGTTAGGAAGTCACCTGCCAATGCAGGGGACACGGGTTCGAGCCCTGGTCCGGGAAGATCCCACATGCCGCGGAACAACTAAGACCGTGTGCCACGACTATGGGGCCTTCGCTCTAGAGCCCGTGAGCCACAACTACTGAGCCTGCGAGCCACAACTACTGAAGCTTGTGTGCCTAGAGCCTGTGCTTTGCAACAAGAGAAGCCACCACAATAAGAAGCCTGCACACCGCAACAAAGAGTATCCCCCAGTCGCTGCAACTAGAGAAAGCCTGCGCACAGCAACGAAGACACAACACAGTCAAAAATAAATAAAGAAAGAAATAAAAGAATATACCCCATCAATAATGTGTGTAATGGAATGGTGTCAATGAGTATTTTATCAGAATTCCTGTAATGCACAAACCTATAGCAGTACTGAAATCAGTAATGCATTTATAATAGTAAATATTTATGAGGAAGTAATCCATAGAGGTTTTCTCAAAGTTAACAATGAACATTAATGCGACATTATCAATAATAAATTGTGATGCTGAAATAAACTTTTCTAAACTATTAATAACTAAAAGCAAACTCTAATCAACCATGTGAAAAGAAATCTATGTCTATAAACTACAAAGTTTATTTCTTACAATTTTATTTCTAAAACAGGAGGCAGTTAAAGAATATATAGCTACAAGAGTGGGGAAAAAGTTTTATAGAGACACATCTGGCAGTAGTTAATTTTCAAATGTCATTTTTCTAGATTTTGTGACACCTATAGTATTGATATTTCAAAGCATTTAACAAATTGTAATTTGAAGATTTGCTACTTCCAGGTAGAGTAAAATATTTTGAAGCAAAACAACATTTCCACTGAGAAAAATTTTAAAAGCCAAATAAAATAGTCAGCATTCAATCAAAAAGTTCTAGACATACCAAGAGATAGAATCATATGACTAAAATTCTAAGAAAAGAACAGATAATACACAAATATTTATATAAGATATTGTGTATATTTATCAGGAAAAGTCTTTATCAAGAAAAGACTTTTAAATCATCAAAATTAATATTACATTTTATTTATTTGTATATTTTATTTATATATAGATATTTAGATATTTATATAAAGAACTTAAAGTTAAAGCTCTAGTTAAGGCAGTGACAAAAGCAGTAGCAGTGGCAGTGAAAAGAAATGGTTATATTCAAGGATATTTTGTCAGTAAAAGTCCAAGATCAAATGTCTGACTGCATACATGGGATGGATAGACGGTGTGGGAAAAATCAAAGTTAACTATAGAGGTTCTAGTGAAGATGGGGTTGCCATCCCCCAACCCAAGGGGTTGCTATCATCCCCAAGGTCTAGGAGACTCAAAAGGAAGGTCATGGTCGAGGAAAAGTTAATTGCTGGGAAAATAAGACTCCCAGTCTCTCCAGCTCCTTACACTAGTTTTTTTTTAAACATCTTCATTGGAGTATAATTGCTTTACAATGGTGTGTTAGTTTCCACTTTCTAACAAGGTAAATCAGTTATACATATACATATGTCCCCATATCTCTTCCCTCTTGCAACTCCCTCCCTCCCACCCGCCCTATGTCACCCCTCTAGGTGGTCACAAAGCACAGAGCTGATCTTCCTGGGCTATGCGGCTGCTTCCCACTAGCTATCTATTCCTTATACCAGTTTTGTTTTTCTGCTCATATACGTAGCAGCATTTCATTCAAGGGGAAAGTCATTGATCTGACTGGTCAAATTAAACACCATAGTTCAAGGCACATTTACAGTGGTTAGTTCCTCCACAATTTAGAAAGTAACGTTCACAATTTCCCTCTTCCTACACTGTGGAACACATTGGCCATTCCTCCAAAGTTTCCACTCCATAGAGTGGACCAGAGATGACATTAGCCCAGAACTGAGAGCTTGGCATGAGATGGTGTCAACCCCACCTAGAGCTCTGGCATAAGTTATGACCCAACCCAGCTCTACAGAGAGTTCTGCATGGAATCTTGTCTCAGCCATAATAATGTGATTCTGTTTTTCATTTGGTTTGCTTCTTTGCTTAACTTTCCCTGGCCACTCTGACAAACAAAATTTCAGGCAATCCTGGGCCACTCACTAACTTTATTCCATCTAATGTTATCCAGATTCCCAAGAAAATTACTAACTATAAAGGGGGAAATTTGGAACATGGTGAGTTTTAGGTGCCTGAAATATACAGGTAACTGAATCCAGTTAAGTAGCAAATTATTTGGATCTCAAATATGCCAGTAGAAGAGCAGACTAAGCTCAATTTAATGTACTCTTACTGGAGACACATGTAAATTCTGGGTCAGTTTTCAAAATGTTAAAAGCACATAGCTGAGATTAAAAGAAAGAAAGGAGCACCTGCATGTTTCAGAAAGTAACAGAGAAATTAAATCCAGAGAAATAAGAGCAGACTGATGTGTATGCGTTCTGTTCCTTAGTAGAGGCCTTATGTACATAGGGGCTGGAGCTAGAAATCTAACATTACCTTGAGGCCAGGAATTTAGACTCAGGATGGAACAATATGGAGAAGTTAGTACAGATATCCTACAGAACTTTCATGAGGAACTGCTTAGTCCATTAAGAGGGCCAAGGGAGGTGGTGAGGAAGATTGATATCTCTTGAAAACCTTCAGGTACAGAAAACATCAGCACCTCTGAAAAGTAGGCCTGTCCTTCCCAGAGTTGTGATGGCCAGGTTGTCACTAACCTGTAAGGCCCTGTATGAATCAGAAACTGCAAGGAGAGGAATTCAAAGAAAACCAGATGCAGGATGGGTGTGGCAATAAATCCTAGGACCCTATCAGAAACAAAATTAAAACCACTCTAGAGGGAAATTTTAACAAACCAGGGCAGAGAGTATCCTAACCAGAATAAAATAATAATTCTGAGGAAGTTCCTTTACTTATTTAAGTAAGATTCAATGCATTTCCATGGCCAGGCCCTGTAGAAGAATTCTAAAACATATACAAACAATTCATTTACATCTTATATATCCCACCATCCAGAGCAAAATTCACTTAAGAACTGTACTGGTGGAAATTGGGCAGCACTATGGAGAAAATAAAATGTGTTTACCATCAAAAAACATGAAGGTAAGAAAGATAATGTCTAATTTTTTAATTATCCTGTGGTTTCTTGAAATCTTTTGGAAACCCAAACTAGAGAAACCTAGGAGGAAATGAAGATTTAAATGTTTAGAGATTTATCAACTCATCTATAAAAGCTTTATTAATCTCTTCTTTTAATAACATTCCTGAGAGGTATAAATGTGTCCAGTGATAGGGTTGAATAAGCCTGAGAGAATTTCAATTGTTTACTATTCTTGGTCAGCTCTTAAGACCTTTCAGGAGCATCTTGATTTTCATGGCCTCATCCAACAAAAGCAGGATATTTTACAGAAAGTCCTGGGCCACTTTTCGGCTTGCTTTTGTGTTTATGCTTTTGGTTTTTTCACATCGGGCGGTACATTAGGCTACCTATTGCATACTCCCTCATTCATGCATGCATTCACTCAAACAATATTGACTGAGTTGAGACATTTAATTAACACTCAATAAATGATGTTTAGATGAATGAATGCGCTTTCTATCAAAGTAAGTGTAAGTACTGAGAAAAATTACAGAATGTATGATCCCAGCCCCACAAAAGCTTATAACTGTGTTGAGGATATAACATATGCTGATGAAATAAGTAATATATCATATTGGACAGGGTCTAAGTTCAAAAATGAGTTTTTATAAATAATCAGAGCCTAAGGAGCACAAAGAAGGGACAGTTCATTATGGCTTGAATCTATCAATAAATGTACATTTCAGATGAGATTTGAGATTGACCTCAAAGAAGAGGACTTAGATATATGAACAGAGAACAAAAAAGGCATGGTGATAGCATGTGCATAGATAGTGTGGCCAATATTTATGTTCTTCATTAAAGATAGTCAGAGATAACCCAAATGTAACTGTTTCCATGGGTCCATTCTCAGTATCCAAAGAAAACGGCAAATCCTATCTTAGTAAAACTAATGAAAAACACAGTCTTTAACAAAGAGATTGTGAAGGAAAGGGGGAGAGAAAGGCTTGCATCCCACACCACACAACAAAACTTATTGAATTATTTGTTTAATTGTCTCCCTCTGAAAATTTCCTCTCCCTCTCTCGGTACGCGTCTCTTCTCCCACATCTGACCACACTCTACCAGCCATCTTTCCAGATCTTTCCAGAACTCTCCATCCTAGTTTCATTAGGCCACAATTTAAACATCTCACAGGTCTCCAGGATGCATCCCCATCACTTATTCCACAAAGACAAACAAAGGACACTTCTCAGGATCACGTTTCTTTGAAGGAAGAGGTCATGAGGAGTGATTATAAATAATATAAGGTGGAGAGCAGTGACTTAAAATACCATTTTTCACCTTAGAATGTGAATACAGGGAACTTTGGGAAACTAGAAAATCTAGAAAGGATTCACTGATAATTATTTATGTTCAATGAATAAAATAAAATGTAATAATATGGCTGAACTCTGACAGATTCACTTTTTCAAAAGTTGCTTTCACACACTTTCACTATTGGGATGTTTGATAAACACACCTTTCCTTCTTTACTTTCTTCTTTCTTTGCAGATACTGGCACCAAACTTTCAAACAATAACAACCTTCCCATAAGTCCCTTGCCAGGCAAGATTAAGGTATAACAATCCAAACAAAGTTTTGAAGAAGATAACTGCTTGAAAGCACAGGAAAAGAGCTGGGTTTCTCTTATTCAACAGTCACATAATGAGTAATGTGCAAATTGGTTTAAAAAGTCTCTCTGCATGAGGGGCTAAGGTTAAGATTAGAACTTCTGAGGCCAGAAGAGCAAAATGACTACAACAATCCACATATTTTCAAGAGCTGCCCTTTGGATGTGAGGCATTGATTTTTCCCACTATTTTTTCAGCAACCCAACTGGTGTCTTTATTAAACGACATAAGAGAATACAGTGTGGCCAAGAAGGCTTAGATTTACTTAGCCCCAAGTCAGATATTCTCCAGTGACTGTCCACTCAAATGAAAAAGAGAGATTTACAAGAGGAAACTGGATACAACTGAGTGTACTTTAATTTTACCTGAATTATTTGTTTTGTTTTCAATTCTCCGCTGAAGTGCCTACATTAATATATCTTTAAGAGCATTTCCTTAAGTTGAAGTATTCATTCAGTATATTCATTTACTATAATTTAGAAAAGCCAAATGATTTAGACAAATTCATTTCTATATTGCCACAACAGTGTATTGTGAACTAAATGACACCTGGCAGTTCTTTACTCAGATACTAACTCAATTAGAAGGCAGAACAAGGATACCTACCCATTCAGGGAAGGATAGGTCACTTAGCCTCTGTAGCTCTCTTAGGTCTCTTATCATCACAGTAACAAATTGAAGACTAAAAACCATATGATTATCTCAATAGATGAAAAAAAAGCTTTTGAAAAAAATTCAATATCCATTCATGGTAAAAACTCTCCAGAAAGTGGGCATAGAGGGAACACATACCTCAACATAATAAAGGCCATATACGACAAGCTCATAGCTAACATACTCAATGGTGAAAAGCTGAAAGCATTTCCCCTAAGATCAGGAACAAGACAAGGATGCCCACTCTCACCACTTTTATTGAAGGTACTTTTGGAAGTCCTAGCCACAGCAATCAGACAAGAAAAGTCAATAAATAAAAGGACTCCAAAATGGAAAGGAAAAAGTAAAACTGTCACTGTTTGCAGATGGCATGATCCATAGAAAATCTGAAAGACACCATCCAAAAATTATTAGAGCTCAAAAATGAACTTGGTAAATTTGCAGGATACAGAATTTATATCTAGAAATCTACTGTATTTCTATACACTAACAGTGAACTATCAGAAAGAGAAATTAAGGAAACAATCCCATTTACAATCGCGTAAAAAAGAATAAAATACAGAAGAATAAATCTGCCTAAGGAGGTAAAAGACCTGTACCCAGGGAACTATATGACACTGATACAAGAAATTAAAGATGACACAAACAGCTGGAAAGATATACCATGGTCACAGATTGGAAGAATTAATATTGTTAAAGTGACCATCATACCCAAGGAAATCGACGGATTCAATGCAGTCTGTATCAACATAGCAAGGGCATTTTCCACAGACCTAGAACAAATAATTTTAAAGTTTGTATGGAAACACAAAAGATCCTGAATAGTTAAAACAGTCTTGAGAAAGAAGAACACAACTGGAGGAATCATGCTCCCTGGCTTCAGACTATGCTACAAACCTACAGTAATCAAAACAGCATGGTACTGGCACAAAAACATCGATCACTGGAACAGAATAGAGAGCCCAGAAAGAAACCCATGCACTTATGGTCAATGAATCTATGACAAAGGAGGCAAGAATATGCAGTGGAGAAATGTCTGGGCTTCATTAGGGATGGTTTCATCAATTAATTTGTTTTCTTAAATGGACCATACTTTTCCATGTCTTTGTATACCTTGTGATTTTTTTGGTTGAAAATTTGTCTTTCAAATATTATAATGTGGTATCTATGGAAATCAGATTCTCCCACTTTCCCAGGGTTTCCTGGGCTTTTGATTGTTGGAGGCTGTAGTAGTCTGTTTGTTTAGGGACCTTTCCAAACTATTTTTGCAATGACTGTTTTCCTTATCGTATGTATGCACCGAAGTCTCTGTTCCTTTAGTTCATGTTTAGCTAATGTTTTGACAGAGATTTCCTTGAATTCCTGCACCTAAAACAAACAAAAATAAATACACACAAGCACATCCACATGCACACCCAAAACCACACACCTCTGCCCATTGTGCAGATTGCTGGATCACTCCTTCAACATTTAGCTGACCTGCATTGAGTTCAGGGCTCAGCCCATGGTAAAAGCTTAGAGACTCCTCTGGTGTTTTCAGAACATGCATCTTATCTCGAGTATGCATGTGGCTTTCCTAATTTCTCTGGACACATGTGTACTTTTTGTAGGTTCTAATTTCCCAAAGAATCTCCCCCAACTTTGGCTCCTGCATCTTCTGTGGTCTACTGTATTTCAATGCACAGTCTTCTGCCCCAGCCATCTGTGCTTTGTTAGTTCAACTTGCACTTTTTTGAGCATTGACCGCTGCTTTTCCAGACTGTGTTCCAAGTTAGCTAAGACAGAGATAAGCATCTTGTGTCAGTCCTTCAGGTAGCTCCCAGACAGGTTAGAACAGATACACATAATAATCTGAGAGTACAGTCTCTTCTGCTCCCTCCTGAAGCAGGATTGAGGGTCCCATTCTAGGAATGGTCTGCTGTTACTTTAAGACTATCACTGCATTAAGACTCCACCACTTTAAGACCATCACTACACTAACAGTGGATGGGGCAAGGGCAAGTAAAAATGCCACAAAGCTTTCCTGCCATTTTCAAATTGCCTCTTCCCTGGTTCACTATGTGTTTGGTTGCTATAAATCTTTGGCTGATTTCAGGACTAAGAGAAACTCAAAGAACCCCACAGCAAAAACCAGTATAATCAAACTCTCAGAAGCCAAATGACACAGAAAGAATCTTTTCTCCCAAAGGAGAAAGAAAAAAGAAATTTGTTACAAAGCAGGGATCCTCAAAAAGATTAGAGCTAATTTCCTATATGAAACCACGGAAGCAAGAGGCCAGCCATATTTAAAGTGCTGAAAGAAAAAAAATTGTCCACCAAGAATTCTATATTTGGCCAAACTGGTTTCAAAACGTAGGGAGAAATTAACGCATTCCCAGATGAACAAAGGCTGAGGGCATTTATTTTACAACTTCCTACCACTGCCCTATGAGAAATGCTAAATTGAACCTTCAGGTTGAAATGAAAGGACACTAGACAGCATCTCGAAGCTGTAGAAAGAAATAGAAATCTCCAGTAAAGATAAATACATGGGCAAATACTAAAGCCAGTATTGTGTTATTGGCTTGTAGCTCTACTTTTTATTTCTTACATGATTGAAAAAACAAATGTATAAAATAATCATAAATCCATGTTATTGGGCTCACAAAGTAAAAAGGTGTAATTTGTGACAATAATAATGTAAAGAGGAGGAACAGAACTGTAGAGGAACAGAGTTTCTGTGTGCTACTGAAGTTGGTTTCAATTGAAATTATATTGTTTTAATTTTAGAATGGTAAATGTCATCTTCTTGATAACCACAAAGAAAATATCAATAGACCATATGCAAAAAGAAATGAAAAGGGAATCAAGAGTTCACCACAAGAAAATCGGCTAAGCACAGAAGTCAGTAATGGAGTAAATGAGGGGCAAAAAATGCATAAGACATACAGAAAACAAGCAGGAAATAGACAGAATTAAGTTCTTCCTCATCAGTAATTTTTGAAAAAGTAAGTGGATTAAGCTCTCCAATGAAAAGATAAACATTGGCAGAATGGACTTTAAAAACAACCATAATCCAAGTATATGCTGTCCGCAAAAATCTCACTTGATTTCAAAAGACACAAGTTGCTTGAAAGTTAAAGCATAGAATAAAATATCCCATGCAAATAGTAACAAAAAAGAAGGAAAGAGAGACAGAAAAAGAAAGGAAGGAAGGAAGGAAGGAAGATAGATCTGGGATGGCTATGTTACTATCACACAAAATAAACTTTAAATCAAAAACTATCACAAGAGGAAAAGGAGGCCACTATATGTTGATAACAAGTTCAATCTATCAAGAACATAGAACAACTATAAACATATATGTACCAAACAACCCCCAAATATGTGAAGCAAACATTGACAGAATTGAAGGAAGAAATAGATAGTTCTAAAATAATAGTTGGAGATCAATACCTTGCTTTCAATAATGGAAAACACATCTAGACAGAAGATCAGTAGAGAGGTAGGGGGACTGAATAACACATTTAACCAACTAAACCTAACAGCTGTATATAGATCACTCCACTCAACAACAGCAGAATACACCTTTTTCTCAAGTACACATGGAACACTCTCCGGGAAAGACCATATGTTAGGCCACAATACAAGTACCAATACATTTTTAAGAAATTGAAATCATACAAAGTATCTTCTTTAGCCACAGTGAAAGGAAGGTAGAAATCAATAACAGAACCATTGATAGCCATTTCCCATCATGCCTGCCACACATGATATAAAGCAATGAAGGGAAAAACATAATTTACCACTTAGAAAAGTGGGAAGGAGGACATACCATTGACACAGAGTGTGTGCTGTTTCCCATTGTCAGGGATAGAAATAAATTAGCATCGTTTATTCATTAGTGTGTTAATTTCTTGGTCAATCATTGGGCAGCCAGTGTTTCTGCCTGATGGGAAGATTTCCTATACTCAGTGTTGAGTGGAGCCAACCTTGAAAGGGACATTTTAAAGGATTATACTGTGATGGGCTTCGCAGTACCCTTCCTCCTATGCCAGTATTTAGGCTGGGGTATTTCCATGGAGTGTGTACAATCGTAGGCCCCAGTTCACCACAATTTAGTTTGACTCATTCTGTTAATACATTCCCTCAGTACTTTGTCTTTTGTATCCTTTTGCATTTACTTCATTCTTTATTATCACTGCGAAACAACTTTGTTTCCTGTTCAGATGCCAAAAAGTGGATATCAATACCTCCTGAGTTTTACACATCACAGATCAGTTTTGGATACCAGGGACAGAGACAACAGCTATTTCCAATGACTTTGAGACATACTTTGAACATGTGATTAACATGTTGAGTGTTGAAATGTGTGTCGAGCTCATTACACGTGCTCTAAAAGGTTTCAAACTGCAAATATTTAAAAATCTCTATCTTTGAATCGTTTTCCTGTGCTGTCCCTTTGTGTCAGACTGTTAATATGCAGTCTGGCACCTTCAAATAATGTGGCTTTGTAACCAATTATTTACATGTTGTTTTATCCACAGAGAATCTTTTTTTTAAATAAATTTATTTATTATTTATTTTTGGCCGTGTTGGGTCTTTGTTGTGGCACACAGGCTGTCTCTAGTTGGGGCGAGTGGGGGCTACTCTTCGTTGTGGTGTGCAGGCTCCTCATTGCTGTGGCTTCTCTTGTTGTGGAGCACGGGCTAGGCGCTGGGACTTCAGTAGTTGTGGCACACGGGCTTATTTGCTCTGCGGCAGGTGGGATCTTCCCTGACCAGGGCTCAAACCCATGTTCCCTGCACTGGCAGGTGGATTCCCAACCACTGTGCCACCAGGGAAGTCCCCGCACAGAGAATCTTAAGGTCAAAACATACAACTCGATTAACTACACTTCCTCCTGTTCACATTTCCCTCATCTTTTCTTCATCTTCTGTCTATGTTTCCTTGGCCCTGTTTATATTAAGTGCTTTTGCCATTATATTTGATTGTTTGTATTCCGGTGAGTTACCACAATGCTTTATGAGACACGCTAGGATATAAATGCATTTAAGTAATATATATATATATATATATATATATATATATATACACACACACACACACACACATATATATGTAGTTTGCTTGAGTGCAGTGTTTTTTGTTTTCTGTACTGAATTCATTAGCATGGGTTGGTATAATATTTAGCATAGGTCGATATGTAATTTGTAAACTAATAAAGTCTTAAAAGTGAGGAAATAAGTCTTTCAAATTTAATTATTTATTTTAAAGAGCAGAATAGCATACATAAACAGGTGCCTAATGAAAACTTGTATTCTAATTTGGAACTCTCATGAACACCTATTCTTTTGTTCTTCTAATGGTATGATCGTAGGCCATTTGATTATTTTTATTTTTATGGCTTTAACTTTAGAATAATGAAATATTTGTAAATTTAAAAAAGTATTTTTCTTTATTTGATGGGGGTGGGATACTGGAGAAATGAAAGGTCAAACACCTATTGAGGAATCCATACTTGTCTATATAGTGTGTACTTTTATTTCAATAACTGATTTAAAATTCCTAAAAGGATGCTATAATAAGTTATTATGCCATTTTACAGACTGAATTAAGTGAATTTCAGGGAGGTATGAAACTTGCCTAAGGCTATCCAGCTGCCAAGTGGTAGAAGTGAGAATTAAATCCAGGTATACCTATCGCCAAAGTTTCTGCTCATCTCTTTACGTCATCCACTTTGAATAGCCAATGCTTTTCTGCTTACAAATATGACTGAGGTTTCCAGACAGTCAACATTGCTTTTTAATCAGATAGAAAAATTACTGTTGCTTCTCTAAAGACATATTCCTTTTCCATTAAGTGACTTTAGTTGTTCAGATAATACTTCCAGACAGTAGTCATCATACAGTTGGAGACTAAGAACAGAACTCAGGGATGTGTCTAGCACTCAGTAAAGACCAACTGGGCTCACTGATGGTACTTACGGTCATTTCCTCTAGACTAAAATAATCTTATTAATAAGAGCCTAATAATTCACAGTACTGCCCTTGCCTGATTGTTTGTTCTTCTCCCTCTATCACTCTCTCTTTCCCCCTATGATTATTATTTTTGACAATTTTTGGTGAATTAAATTCAGGGATTAGTATTCAGGAGCGCTAGTCACAAAAGCAGAGAATCTTAGCTCACACCAAAGGAAGAAAATAGAGAAAAAGTATAAATTATATGAATACACACATATCACACATGTACCAACTATATGTTGCACTCCTCCAAAATCTATTTCGTATCTGCACATTTATTGTATATTAGCAGTAAGACAAGAAATGAGCATAATGCTCTGTTTACAAGATACAGAAAACAGACCCAAATATGGAAATTACTAGCAATGAGAATGGGGAAGAAAGACTACAACAAGGAATGTAGATGATATTTTTGTTTCTTAGCTATGATGCCAAATATTGAACTTTCAACTTGAGACAAGGAGGCCATAAAAAGTTGTATTAGTTTCCTAGAGCTGCCATGACAAAGTACCAGAGACTGAGGAGGTTAAACAACAGAAATTTACTCACTCACGGGTGTAGAGGCTAGAAATCTGAGATAAGGTGTCAACAGGATTGATTTCTTCTGAGGTATCTCTTCTTGGTTTGTAGATGCCATGTTTTCCTTTGGTCTTCACATGGTCTTCTCTCTGTGCATGTCTGTGTCCTAATATTTTCTTTTTATAAGGACACCAGTCATATTGAATTAGAGCCCACCCATTTGACCTCATTTGAACTCAGTTACCTATTTAAGGGCCTTATCTCCAAATACAGTTAGATTACGAGGTATTGGGGGTTAAGACTTCCACATATTAACTTGAGCAGGACACAGTTCAGGTGATAATAGAAGATAAGAGTAATTTAAGCAAGTAAGTAACTATTGTTTACAGTGAGTTGCTTAAGGATATGTATTTACTCAAGAAAAACAAGAAGAAATTACATAACACTCTGTGTTATACAAAGATATTAAATTAATCATCATAACATCCTGTGAGATGGGCATTAAATTAGACTAAGCAAGAGTAAGCAACTTATCCAGAATTGTATAGTTGGTACTTTCCAGAATTTAAACCAGGTATTTTCCCAGTTCCATTCTACGTTATATATTCATTTCATTATTTGAAATGAATTTTGAGTCTTCATTTTGCTTAGTTCCTGAAGTTATATGGGGATAGAATGGAGTTGGATATTTTCAGTGACATTCACATATGGGGAAGGAAATTGAGTCCAGAAGCTTCAGCAGTGTTTCCATGGAGAATGCTAACAACAGAACCAGAAACACCGTTATCCTTTTGGTTCAGTGATCTTTCCTATAGCACTACAAGAATCAATTTTAAGAAGCCCCATGTTTTCCAAACTTTCACCAATGGGCTCTGTAGGGTCCTCTAACAATATCTAAGAGACTAACTAGTTTCACATTCCAAGCCACTTAAGACAAGGAGTTCTGATTGTTCTCTGTGAGGAAATCAAGTGACAATCATAGCTGGTAATTTAGGATAGTTTCTTCAGGGCCCAGGCAAAACCTAATACACAAGTGATAACCATTGTTAAGTGCATCTTTGACAAGGATTCATCAAGTATCAAAGAGGTCTATAAATTGGGAGAAATTATGATCAAAGACAAACATAGACCACAGATATCTAATTAATGCTCAATTATTTATGAGTTTAACTTTGGTTAACCTCATTTTCCTTCTTCTAGACAATTTCCAATTCATCTCCACAAAGAGACCAGAATACTTACCTTCCAAAACAAGATTTATTGTGTTCCTTTAATTCAAAGCATACAGTGACTTCTACATTCACTCCACCAAGTTTTGCTAGGAGAGAAAAGGAGACATTATATTTTATCTTGAATTACATATGCCACCATACTTGACTTAGCTCATCCTACTGGAAGCACTTTGACGGCAGATTCTACAGTCTGGTCTGACATCCTCTACGGAATCAAGCCAAGGGAATCACACATAGTTACAGCTGGAAAAACGTTTGTTCTGGGTTGATACTTTTAGCCTTTACCACCAAGACTTTATCACCAAGATCTATCTTGACAGCCTCTAAACAGGAGACCTTCTTGCCTTCCGTTTTCATATTGACAAGGAAGGTAAAGGGAAGAACTGAGAAGTACCCAAAGTCAGCTAGCAGCCAGCACAGATAAATCATCTGTGGAGATATTGTTTCTTTCAAAAGATATAAACATAAGAGGAAGTCCTAGTGTTTGAAACAATTGTGCATAATAAAATACTCCATGAAAACCTAGAAATCCAGATGCAGATCAGTAACATAGTGGCTAAATAAGCTGTTATGTTCATGCAATGGACAAGTGTACAGACATTAAGAAGAACGAGATACTCTTTTCTATGAGATTCTCTTTTCACTGAACTCATCAGTGCTGCAAAAACAATGTTACATAATACTTTTTCTTTAACATTATATCAGGCATCCTCATCTTGTCCTGCATTTATTGCCAGTGTTACTAAAGTTTATCATTTACCTCTTTCTCTTGTAGACATATAATTTCTTCTTATTTTGGAAGCATTCATCAATCCCTATTTTACTCTTTCTTTTAAATTACAAATGAATATTGAATTTTATAAACTATCTTTTGCGGGATATTTCAAGTGATTGTATAGTATTGCTCTCCTTGGACCTTGTTATATGGTAAATTATATTTTGTTATTTTATATATGCTATTTATTATATGTCGTATTATGTTTACTAATTACATTTATTATATTATAATTACATTATAACTAAGGTAGCATTTTGTTTTAGATAGGCAAAACAACCAGTGGAATAGGAAGCATCTTAAAATTAGATGCAAGAGCATAAGGGAATTGAGTTTAAAATAAAATTCACATTTTGGATCAGTAGCAAAAATTATTCAACAAAAGTGGGAAAATATGGCTATCATTACTAAATTCTAGATACAGCAAGTAGTTAAAAGTTAAAAAATAATGAAACTGTAAAAGTATCAGAAACCTGGGAGACATGAAATAAAGTATTCATGAGGAATACCTTTCTCAGATACAAAGAAAAAAGGATACATTTAATGATATAAGAAATAAAATTTGCCTCATGGCAAAATGCACTACAAAGGTCAGAAAACAAGCAAAAGAAATTGGGAAATATATTAAGAAATGGATATGCTTTCTTTACAACTTTTGAGGAAGCACATGTTTCTTTTTCCTTTAACCTGTTATGGGGGTATTAATCTATAATGTAAGTGCATGGTTCCTTTCCTTTAACCTGTAATGTGAGACTTAATCTATATGGTAAGTGCATGGTTCCTTTCCTTTCATCTGTAATGTGAGTGTCAACATGGGGCACTGTTTCCAAGCACAGACTTTGGATGTTCCTGTACTGGTCCCATCACTGACCATCCACAAAAACTTACAAATGTTGCTTCACTTTCCTGGGGGTTAGAGTCTTAGCTAAGAAATGGAAGCAAAATAGAACTTTCCCGCAGGGATGATAGAAAGTTTAAAGGAGTAAATATGTAAGTGACTTAGCACAGTGCCTAGTACAAGAGAGATCAATATAAGTACTTATCATTTTTTAAAGAGACAGATGAAAGAAATAAAATGTGGTGTTTTCAATCTATTGATATATATCCTTGACATTAAACTACCTTTTCATTCATTGGATTACCTAACTTGCTCATGCTTTTTCTTACTCTAGTGAACTTGGGTAGCTAATATCATAGTTTAAAATTTTTGCTTTTATATTTACAAGTAAATTTGACCTGTAAATTTCTTTTTCCTTACAGTCCTAATCTAGTTTCAGTATTAGGATTTTATAGACTTCATAAGATGAATAAAGGAGAATTCTTCCTTCGCTATCTCTAGAAGTTTTTCTTTGTTCATATTGATGTTATCTGTTTAATAGAAGTTCCATAGAATTCACCTCCCAAATGATCTGGCTGGGTCTGGTATTTTCTTGGTGAAAGATTGTAAACTATTGACATAATTCCTTTACTGGTGAAAGAACTCCAGCTATAAATTTCCTCTTGTGTCAGTTTTGGTAAACTTTAGGAGCTAGGAAATTGTCCACTTTACAGAAATGTTCAAATTTACTGGCATTTCATATATTCTCTGCTCTAACATTGTCCTGATTCTTTCTGTATATTATTTACTTATGTTTTTGTTTTGCTTAATCAAAGTGTGTTTTTTAAATCTTTTCAAAGAATATTCTTTTGACTTACTAAATCACCTCAATTTTATACTTTTTTCTGTTTTATTAAGTTCTGCTCATATATTTATTATCTATTTTTCTATGTTCTCAGGGTTTATTGTTTTACTCTTCTGATGTCAATTAAAACACTTGGTTATTAATTTTAAGAAATCTTTTTAGTTATAAATAGTTGAACTTTTTGAAGATTCCAGATTAGTTGTAAGTATCTAAGGGTCAGCTCGTCCACACTGTTGCTAGCCTAAGGCTTAGTTCACCCTACCGCAATGTATATATTGACATGTTTTCCCCTCGACTTTCTGTGTTTTGCTACTTCTCACTTTTCTTTGGAGAGAAGCCCTTTGACATAACCTTAACTTATTTTACAGCCAATAAGTCTTTAAAGTAATGTGTATTTTTTAAAGCTAAATCTACTTATATAATTAGGCAGAAAATCTGACCTGCCATATTTTTAAAAACAGCATAAATTCACACTTCTCCATGATTAATCTGCTGTATTACACAACCTTCGAGTTTTTAGCTTTATCAATGACATGTACTTGAAAAATGTTTTAAAGATCCTACCCAGTCTTTTAAAACATCCTTGTTCCTTGTTTCAGTTCTAGTTTTATGTGTATTTTCTGCCTTGCACCTGATTATTCCAACATCTGATGGATGGCCTTGGGAATATAATTCTGGAATTGATTGTTTTTTGCTGATTCTCTCCACTTCTAGCTGATTTCTTCATTATTGTGTAAATTTAGATCATGAGCTCATGTTTAGCTAAACTTTATCTGTGGGAATGCTATAGGCCTGTGTTGAAGGTCTACCACTCCAGAAAGGGTTTAGTTTTGTGTTTGGAATACCACCGATTTGGGAGCATTTTAAGTTAATTTCTTAGCTTCTGTTTGCAAGACCGCACATAAATTTGCAACCCAAACACTGGGAACACAGATCTGGGGTTCAGAATTCTCAAGATTTCCTACCTGTTTCCTACCCAGAGCAGAGGCCAAGAGAATTTGTTCTTAGTCTCCCTTTGCCAACAGATATTTTTTTCTCCTGGCACACCCTTTCATTGAAGGTGAAACTAGGGATAGATAGGTTTAGTTCTAACTTCCCATCTAGTAGGGATGGAGTCTTACCTCCTGCCTCTCACGTGGTTATGGCCATTTATAAACCAGTCTCTATGTCAGGTGTGTCACTAAACTATGGCCTGTATTACAAATCCAGACACAAGCCTATTGCTATGGCCTGTGAGCTATGAATAATTTTCACATTTTAACTGGTAACATTTTAAATGGTTACCTAAGTACCTAAATAATATCCTCAATTTTGCTCTTTGGTCTACAAAGCCTAAAATATTTGCCACTTGGCTCCATAAAAACAGGATTTCCAGCTTCTGTTCTAAGCTATCAAGATCTTCAACCCACTCCTAATATAGCTATAACTCTCACACATGTACCACCCTTCTTTCATGGGTCCTGGAAATTTCTACTGCATACTTCAAAAATCAACCACGCACTTAAAAATAAGTTGTGTACATTTAACCTAGCATACCTAACCCTTTTCCTTCAGGAGAGTTTTTCAAGTCATCTTGCCCACCGTATTCTTTAGAGCTTCATTAATAATGGCAAAAAATTAAAACAACTTAACATTCAACAAATGGGAATTGTTCATAACAATTATAGAAGCACATACAGTAGAAAACTATAAACTCTTATTGAAACAGTGAGACATAACTAGTTTTATTCTTAGAGAACTATGTTTATTTAGGTCCCTTTTGTTTAAATAAGTATATTTCTGTGTATGTATGTATATAGTCAGGTATTTATATACACATACATTATTTGTATGATATAGTTATATAAACGTATGAAATACATACCTATACACATACCTTTGATTTATATTTGTATACATACACAGGAATATAATTATATATATTATATAGTTATATACATTGAACTGAAAACTGGTAGTATACATATATATCGTGTATCAATGTGTGTCGTCTATGTGCATGTGTAGAAAAGCAGGTTGAGAGATATGGAAGCATGAGTTAGACAGGGCTCACGATTATAAAAGTAGTTATGTGTAGGTAGTGAGCTTAAGGCCCATTTGATTGAAAATATTGCATATTTTTACATCAATTGTTAGGATGAACAGATTCCTATGTAAATAAAATTATAAATAGCAATACATACTTGTATGTGTAATGTATAATTAAAATATATATAGTTTTATAGATGTATTATATTTATATTACATAATATAATTGTCTTATACTAATACATTACGTATTGTGTTATATAGAATATATTAACTCTAGTGTATTATATCAGATAATAATAACTATATATTTATAATATATATAAATATATATTTATAATTTATATATTATGATATAATTGTTTTATAATCAATATTACAGGATATATCTTATTAATATTATGAACATATTAACCATATAAATACATTTCATTACCCATATATTTTGTATATAATATACGCTAGGCAAAAATATATATTAATATAATACATAATTGTTATACATTAATATAAATATTAGCATATTAAATTTATATATCAATATAATATTTAATATCGGTATATTTATATTATATTTAATATATACATAGCTAATGCTCTTTAAAGCCATCTGCTACAAGTAGAATAAGACCAGGAGTATGGCCAAAGCAAATTCTAAAAATATTAGATTACTTCTATTCATTTATATGTCATTTTCCTGGAATCTGCATCTGGCTGTTAGAGAGGACACACAGCAAAATCACCACAAAGTGCCCAGGAGGACATAGGATCCTTTATTTATCGGAGCCTCAAAGGAAACACAGTGCTATCCAGTCCCCCATCAAAGAGCCAAGAGCAAACCTTGAAGCACCCAGTAAAAGCCCATTCAAACAAAAAAGCTTTCCCACTTAAACTGGAAAAAGTTAAGTTCCCAAGAGACCCCCTACACCAACCACCGAAGCTCATTTGGCAGTAAAAACAAAAATGTTCACCGAACAACAAGAAACCCAAAACAATAGTTGTTTTAGCACAAACAAAAACAAAGCAGCTAATTAGTGTCTCTCCTGTTTGAAAGAAGGGGGTGGGAAGTGGGCAGAAGACCTGATAGGAAAGATAAAAAGAAAAGGAAAAGGAAAATAAGTTTCCAGTTTGACACTCAAGCTGTCTTCTGCATCCATTTTGTCAAGACCACCAAGTCAATGTGGAGGCTTTTTCCTCTTTCCCTTTTCTTTTCATGAGACTGGTCACAACCAGCACTGCAGATTCCATCGAATTAAGGAACGCTGTTGCCTACATGTGTGAATGAGCTGTGAGTAAAGTACTGAAGTAGAGGACACCTGAAGTGAAATGTCTTCATGAATGTCCATGTGGCTGAGCAGGAAGTTAACCTTTCACAGATGTGCTAAAGAAGAAGAGTTGGCTTTTATTTTATTTACTTTTCCCTGCACTGTGTTGAATGACTATCATCTACAAGTTCAGGCTACTTTTTGCTGAGGATTAATGCACTGGGAGAGCTGAGAGAAAACTGAACAGTAGAGCTGTCTTTTTCTTGACCAGTTCACCTTACTTTCCCAAACTCTAAGTCTTTCCCTAATTCTTTCTCCTTTTTATTGTAGTAAAATGAACAGAACACAAAATTCACCATTTTGATCATTTTACAATTCACTGTACCATTCAGTGGAATTTAGTACTGTCCCAATGTTGTGCAACTATCACCGCTGTCCAGCTGAAAAACATTTTCATCACCCCAAGAGGAAACCTACACCCATTTTAAGGATCCATTCCCTATTTCCCTCTGTTCCAAACCCCTGGCAACCACTAATGTATAATATTTGCCGTGTGTATGGATCTGCCACTGCTGGACATTTCGCATAAATGGAACCATATCATATGTAGCCTTTCCTGCCTGATGAGAAGTTGTGCAGTGGTAGGAAAAACTAAAATGCGATGTACTGTATGATGTATGTTTTACTGAAGTGGCTTGGTCAGATTATAATGATTTATGATAAAATCATGTAAAGCAAGCATCACAATTCTCCAGGAATGTTCTGAAGAATGCTAATGTTAATTATGAATATGTGAATCCCAAATCTTTCATTTGTAGTGACCCTATCTCATTAATTCTTCTCCCAACACTGCTATAACTAGAGTTGAGTTCTAAAATGTACCTTCCTCTTTTCCCATAGAAATTGTCCCACAATTTCAAAAAGTTCTCAAAGGTGAAAAAGTGCACACGACGTTTATCACGTTTGCAAATGCCAAGGGAAATGCTAAGCTAACACTGTCCAAAATGCAATATTCTTCTGTGAGAGCACCCAACTTTAAACAAATACACATATTCTAAATACAGCTTAGATCTGTGACATGTTTTGGCCACTGAAGTATGAGCAGACATGATGGCCTTAAATGAGCAGAAGAGGCCTTAAATGGGCTTGTGCGGTTGGGCTCACCTCTTATGTTTCAGTGAACTTTTAGAGAAGACAGGGCCTGGGAGCTGCAGCCTCACAGTTGGGCTCCAGACGAAGAGGTGTGTGACAGACCTCAAACTGACCCAAAACACGGAGCAAAACTAGCCATCTAGAGGTCTAAAAGAGAGCCACTGCAGCTAGCCCATAGGTCCAAGAGAAATAAATTCTTGTTTATGTAACTGACTTTGGTGTGATTTGTTCCAAAGCATTATCACAGCAAGAGCTGACTAACACAACATCCTCCAAATCATTGTTATGTAAATGGATGCCACCATGCCTACATGTAAGGCAACTGTGTACTCAAATTGTGAGAATTCTTGAACTCTTGGTGCCTCTCCAACACAATGTACATGGCTAAATTTCCACAAATAAGTTCACTAATATACCACAAAGATCTCCCTAAACTTTTATTAAATGTAATGCAAAGTTCTTTCTTTTCATTTTCTGCTTCTCCATAGTTAAAATGCTGTTTATCAATGTAAAACGGTTCTTGCCGTTTGGCTTCTGTGGTTAGAGTCTTTTGAACTCTTTGGCTTTTCAGCTCCTACGCTGTAAGGTTTGAATCAGCAAATGCCCCAAGGAGAAAAGCTGCACCAAGTGTCAAGCTTGCGTCTGTGTTTCCCTTCTCTCCACAACTTGGCCCACATGTCTTGGTGTCTCTCTAACACTCAGACGCCAGCGAACAGAAGTCTTCCTACTCGATCCAGCTTGTCTAAAATTCCTTTAGACTTCGCCTGATCTTATGTTATTATTCAACTATCATCTCAATTACCCCAGGAAGAAAATTTACAATTTTTAGAGAAAACGGAACCCTGGTACACTGTTGGTCGGAATGTAAACTGGTGCAGCCACTGTGGACAACAGTATGGAGGGTCCTCAAAAACTAAAAATAGAACTACCATATGACCTCGCAACTCCACTCCTGGGTATAAATCCAAAAAGAACAAAAACACGTGTTTTCAAAGACATGTATTTGAAAAGATACATGCACCCCAATGTTCGGAGCATCAGTATTTACAATTACCAAGATATGGAAGCAACCTAAGTGTCATCAACTGATGAATGGATAAAGAAGATGCGGTACATAAAACCAATGGCATACTACTCAGCCTTAAAAAAGAAAGAAATGTTGCCATTTGCGGCAACATAGATGGACTTGGAGGACATTGTGGTAAGTGAAATAAGTCAAACAAAAACAAACACTGTAGGATATCACCTATATATGGAATCTAAAAAATACAGCAATCTACCGAATATAACAAAAAGAAGGGGAGACACAGATATAGAGAACAAACTAATGGTTGCCAGTGCGGAGGGGGAGGAGGGGGCAATACGGGGTGGGGAAGTCAGAGATGTAAACTACTGGGTGTACGATAGGCTCAAAGATGTATTGTACAACACAGGGAATATAGCCAATATTTTGTAATAACAGTAAATGTAAAGTGACCTTTAGAAAGTATATAAAAAATTTTTAAAACAGAAATCATACTGAAAATTGGAAACAATTTAAATGTCCATCAACAGGAAAATGCACATATAAATTATTGTACTTCCCTACATGGGAATCCTACATAGTGAGGGAAGTACATGAACTAGACAGATCTTTATGTGTCAGCATGGATGAACCTAGCAAAGATAACACTAAGAAAAGCAAGTAAGAAGAGAAAGCATAGTAGAATACTATATGAGGTTGAAGAATACTTAAAAATGTAGCCTAAATAGAAAGACATCCATGCAGTGATGGAGACCAAGTTCAGAAGAGTGGTTACCCAGGGTCAGCTGGGGAGTGGCTGTGTTTGGGAAAGTGGTCACAGCAGGCTCTTCAAGAGGAATGGTAATGTTTCACTTCACACGCTGGCTGGAGGACGGAGGAGTGTCTGCGATATTATAATGTGAGCATGCTGCATGTGAAAGCCATTTCTGACCACATCTAGGGGATCTGATACGCGGGAGCTGGTAGTGGGTGGAGGCATCCAGAAGGTGGTGGTAGAAGAGGAACGTTGTATGCATAACGCCTAAGGCCTGACCAGAGAACGACCACTGTTCTAGAAACTGGACACAAATCCAACTTCTACGACCAATGTTACAAGACAAACTGAGGCATATTGAAAATAAGACTTTACGTGAGCAAAAATAGATTCAATTCAGGCACCACCAAAGCGGAAATGGTGAGGAGCACTCCAGCCACAGGAGCTGCAGAGATGTTTATTTTAAAAGGGCAGAAGCAAAGCAAGGAAATGACTGACTTGCTATAACTTTAAAGCCTAGCTGGTGGTTTGTGACTCGTTGTCCTCAGCAGTGTTCGCCACCCTGAGGCATTGACAGGCTTAGATTTTTGTTGGTTTACACAGGCGGCCGCATCACTAGAGCCACCGCAGGCTAACGGCCTCCTTGCAGGGTTAATTTACTAACACCAGTTGTCTGAGTCCTTACTCTTACTCAGTCACTTCACTTCCTACGCCTCAGTTTCTCTTCTGGAAAGTGGATATTCAGTAGTAAATTCTCTGTGGAGTTGTCAGTACCAAACAAAGTGATTATTAGTAACCACGATCATGTCCTGAATGCATGGAACACGTCACCATTTGCCAACTACCGTGTCAAGTTAGCAGAAACTACAGAAATTAAGAGCTCTCCGCATAAATTCACACACCCGTGCACCAGGTAAAGGACCACAGACAGACGTTCACTCAGCCTTTCGTGTGTCCCTCACGGAGTGCAGGCTCTCTCCTGGGTGGGGGGAGCACAGACACTTACGGGAGTTTACTTTTAAAATGCGTTGATACAACCAGGTCTCAGTTTTGTTTGGATAAGTCAGCAAACGCTTTTTGGAAACCCCAAAGTCTCCACACCTCGTACGTTTCGCGCTGCCTTAAGTCTCAGAGCTCAAGCCCCTACTTTTCAGGCCGCGTCACCGTGGGAGACAGGGCTGCCTGCGGACGCACGGCGAGCGTGCTGACGTCCTCGAGCCCCGCCCCAACGGTCCCGCCCACTGACGTAAACCCCATCCCCGCGGCGTGGAGGGCTTAGATTCCTGCGCCAACACCAGGCCGCGCGGGGTCTCCGGAGCGCGGCATGGGGGGGTTGGCGTAGCTGGGGCCCGTGGCCCTATGTCTTCTGGCTGCGACGCCGGTCCTGCGCACGCTGCGGGGCCGCAGCCACCGGGCGGTGGGCGCCCGAGTGGCCGGGGCCCCCAGGCGGGTGTGGCCATCGTGTCCACAGCCAGCGTCCCCGAGGCCGTGCTCGGGCCCTGATCACTCGGTGAAGCTGCGCCGGGACAGCGCGGCCGACTTCTTCCCGCGCTCTGAGGACCTGTGCGCGCTGCAGGACTTGGTGCCTCTGCCCTCCGTGCGTGCTTCCCTGCAGGACGCCCCGCTGGACTTAAGGCTGACCGCCTCCGCGGGGTGCACTGGGTGCCGCTCCTGAGCACCCGCTGCCCCTGATCTGTATCCAGAGCTTCTTCCAGCCACGGCTTGTCGAGACAGGTTTGTACTTCCCGCTTCCAGGGACCCTCGTGTTGGCGCTGAGAAGCGGGGTTTTCGATGGTGCAAGGTGGAGGGTGGGCACTAGAAGCAGTGCCCAGTGCCCGGATGTGCGTGCACTAGATGGGGCGTGCGGCCTAGGACTCCTGCCAGCTCGGTGACCCCGGCCGAGTGCCTTAAGGCTTCTAGGTCTCAGTGTTCTCATCTGTAGCGTGGGCTTAACAGGTCCCAGTCTCTGTGGTGGTTACAAGGATGCACTGTGTTAATGCTTCTAGACTCTACAAAGTAGAACACTTAGCACAGTTTGGAGCATCGTTAATTGTTGCACAGATGTTACCTGGTCTATTGAATGACTTTGCCTGGTACACACCAACGCGATTAGGAAATGGATATATCCCAGCTTCATTTCCTTTCCATTGAAACAGGGTTCAGGAAAAAAAAATTTTTTTTTCAATAATCGTATCATATAGTGCAAAGATCACCGGTGTGAAGGCAGCTTAGGGTTTGAATTCCAGGGCTTATGCTGTCTGTGGCGTGGGCAGGTTTCTTTTGGACTACACTCCCCACACTTGTAAAATGACATTAATAACCTCTCTTTCTGTGGGTTCTTAGAATTAAGTTAGCAGGTTATGTGTGTAAAGTAGCCTGGCACTTGAATGAGTTGTCAGAACCAAGGGCTGCTGGAGACGATGCTTCTGCCCTAGGTAATCTCCCCTTCTACTGGGCGTCAGGTAAACACAAGCACAGTAGTCAGTGCTCTGGAAGAAGTGAGTTCTGGTGCTACAGAGCACAGAATCTTTTTTTAAAATTTAATTATTATTTTATATTGGAGGTTAGTTGATGTACAATATTGTGTTAGTTTTGGGTGTACAGCAAAGTGATTTAGTTATTCATGTATCCATTCTTTTTCAGATTCTTTTCCCGTAGAGTTTGTTACAGGATATGGAGTAGAGTTCCCTGTGCTATGCAGTAGATCCTTGTGGATTACCTGTTTTATATAGAGTCGTGTGTCTATGTTAATGCCAAACTCCTAATGTCTCCCTCCCCCCGATCTTTCCCCTTTGCAGAGCACAGAATCTTGGAAGGGAAAGTTCACGGTAGGCTTCTTGGAGGAGGTGCCATCCTTTCTAAGGATATGTAGAAGCTCCTGGGGTGGCAGGAGAGAGCAGTGTGTGTTGAAGTTTGAGAAATATAAGAAAATATGGCAAAACTAATGTACAGGACTGGAACTCAGGGTTTGGGAAAGAAATGAGAGTTGATACTGGAAAGTTAGTGGGGCCCAAGAGAAGGGGGCCTTGTTTGTCCTTTCAGAAGTTTGGGTGTTTATCCTGCAGGCTGTGGGAAACACCAAAGAAGAGTGAGATGGACTTGTGGTTTAGAGGCTCACTCGGACCTCCATGTGGAAGGCAGTTGATTTGGTGCAGGCTGAGTTGTAATCTGAGGGTCCCACTTAAGTTATAAAAGGTGGGACTGGATTTTGCAGATCTGAGAGAGAATGGGTGAGGTCTGGTGACCAGTTAGAAAAGGAAGGGCAGCAAGCGTGGGTGACAGTTTACAGCTGCATCTTTTTTGAGAGATACAGAGCACAGTAGAAAGGGATTGGGGGTGGCAAGAGGATCTTACTTCATCTTCAGTGCTTTAGAGGGGCCTGGTAGACGGGTCTGGACCCAAGGTACAGATCTGGGCTTTTTGGGAGGACAGGTCTTTGAAAGCTTGGTAGAGCCTTAGGTTACCCACAAGAAGATCCAAAGAATCATAGGTCTGAGAGATTTTTAAGTGGGTATATTTGAGGATGTTTATAAGCTGTGAGAAAGTAACCAGCAGAGTAAGGGTGTGAAGATGTAGGAGAGGAAATGATTGTTCATTTGTTTTCAGAAAGCTGAATACTCATCGTGTGCCTGGACCTTTTCCAGGATCTGGGGTTCACACCCTCTGTTATCTCTTCTGCAAGGATGGTTCAACTCATCCCCTGGTGAAGAGAAGTCAGATTATTCTTTGCATCCCATTCAGGTATAAGAACTGTTCTGTACCTCGGAAGGGACTTTACTTAACCAGAGTAACAAATTAGAAATCAAAAGAAATTAGAGCTGGAAGGGACCTTAAAGGCCACTGTACTTAATTTTGCCTAATATTTTACATTGAATGTAAGAAAAATTTATTGTAGAGCCCATTCTCTTCAGAGTTCCTTCACTGAACTTTCTTTATGTCTTGCATCCAGTGGGTCTATCTTGTAAATTTTGGCCTCCTCCTAAATTTGCTTCTTCATCCATATTACATTTGGCCCAGACTATGGCAGAAACTCCTGGGTGGTTCACGGCCCCTGGATTCAGTTCCTCTAAGTTCATCCGCCTGCTCGGGTTAAGTGATCTTCTAACATAAAAAGATGTGCTTAAAATAATGCTGCTAATGGCTTGCCCACACAGAGTTACTGCATAGTAGCCGCCCAGCGTGTGCTCTGCACGGAGGCGTGTAGTCTGAACTGTGTTCGGCCAAGCCTCATAGGGCTCTTTGCCCTGAGGAAGGGGAGCTTTTTGTGATCACTCCCTTTATCTAGTCGGTCCTTCAGCAGCGGGGAGCCTTTTTCTAATCAGCAGAGGCACCCTTACTCAGCCAGTGGTAGCCCCAGGTCTCACCACCTGTGGGATACAAGCCATGCTTTCTCCCAGGCTTGCTTGGGCCAACATCTCTTTCATTTCTGTCTCTTCTCACACTTGGACCCCTGGCCTTTAGTCATCCCCACCTGCAGTATTTACAGTGCCCAGCAGGAGTCAGGCTTGAGTGTCTTTTCACAGATGTTCCCTCTGCAGTTAATGCACCTCCTACTCCAACTCTGCATAGCCTCATCTTTCTAGATTCTGCTTCAGGGTTATCATGAAGCCATCACTTCGATATAACATTCTGCCTCCAAAGGAACCTCTGTGCATAAAGGTTATGTTTCTTTAGCTCATGTGATTGAAATTTTGAGTTTACACATGTCCCTCCTTAATGAAGGCTTTAAGGGCAGGAGTTGTTTCTAATCCTTAGCACAGAGCAGATGCTTTTTTTAAAAATGCTTTTTAATGATAGAATGTGTGTTTTAAATCACTTATTTTACAATAATTTTGCTTTAGCTTCTGGCAGAAATAAAGTTTACAGAAGTCGTGTTCCTGTGAAAAGAAATAAAGATGTGAACTTCCAATTGTGTAAAGCTCTTAAACGCTGTGTAAGTGCATCGGGTGCGCTAAGGAACGTGGAGCTAAGTGGGCTAGTTGTGAGAGAGAGAGGCTTAACTATGTTAACAAAGGTAAGCCTTCATTGTGTCCTGCCAACATTTGATAGTTGCTTTTGGGCAAACTAAAGCCATAAAATTTTAAACTGTTCCTCGCCATTAAAGTGATTGAATATTGGGCCACTTTGGTGCACCTGTGTCTTGCGAATTGTCCAGTTGGAGATGGAGGTTTAGAAAGTGAGTTTCAGTCTTGTTTAAGACTCTTCCCATCAGACTGGGCTCGTGATTTCCTACACACCATGTTACTTCCTGTCTACCTTTTCTTGGTGTTGTTCATGCCTGGATTGTCTCCTGTACCTGCTCAAACCTTGGTCCATTCTCATTTGTACCATGAAATTTTGTCATTCTGGATACTGTCAGAACTAATTTTACTTAACTTTGTGTTAAGCCACAAACCACACATTTTGTATATTCTGTGTTTTGTGTTTGTCTATATTTTTATGGTTTCTCTTCAAGAAATATTATGGGAAGGGAAATAGCAAGATGTAAAGAGCAAAAAGGTCATCATTCTCTTTAAATTGTTAGAACATCTATCTGCAATCATAATTAGGATGCACTGTGGTATGTGTTAAAATAGTAAATACATGTAACGTCCCGTAGGTGCAGCACACTCAGTGGTGTTGGTGAGGGTGTGTCATGGAAGTAATCACAAAGCAGGTGACTGTTAGTTTGGGTCCTGAAACATTAGTGTGCCTTCCCTGTGTCCAGTAGTGGTCTGGAGGGGTCAGGAAGCCTGCTTTTCAATTTGAGGGAACAGAGGGTTTGCTCTGTTGCTCTAGTATACTGCATAGCAGCTAATAAAATACTGGGTTTATAGTTGACGTTTAAATCACTGATTGATCATTAAGATTGGGATGTATCTTTGGAAATGAAAATAGGAAGAACCTTATGCTTTTTCTTTTTTTCTTTTTTTCCCTATATCTGAAAAGGTATGTAGTACTTTGCTGAGTGGTTGGGAATAAAGTTTGCAGTATTCAGTGTATTCACTTTTAGTATCTAAATAGAATTAAACTGTTGCTGTAAACTGGAATAGCACTTTGTTACTGACAAGTTTTAGAATGCATCTGTTCGTCAATGACCTGTTTGGGAAGATTGTAGTTAATGATTTTGAGAATGTGGCTATAAACCTCCAATTGACTCAAGAAAAGCAAATAAGTCAAGACTGACAAATGTATAGGCTCTTCATCTTATTGTGTATGTGTGTTTTTTTTCCTTTTAGTTATTTGTCAAGGTATAAAGAATTCTATCACACTTAAGACAAGTAAACTTCACGGGGTGTATTCTGACATGGCAGGGAGCAGATCACATGGCCTAGATCTTAAAGGTGATTTTATGTTTAAACTTTCATGAAAACATATGTGATTGAAACACATTAATATATTGATACAGAGGGCAGTTAATTTTTGCCTTTATTTATTTTTTTTTTTTTGCAGTACTGTTGTGGCCTCTCCCGTCACGGAGCACAGGCTCCAGACGCACAGGCTCAGCAGCCATGGCTCACGGGCCTAGCCCCTCCGTGGCATGTGGGATCTTCCCGGACCGGGGCACGAACCCGTGTCCCCTGCATCGGCAGGCGGACTCTCAACCACTGCGCCACCAGGGAAGCCCTAATTTTTGTCCTTTGATACATGTGAGTGCAGCTTTCATTTTGCTGAAAGAATATGACCACTTTTCAGTTTGGGATTCTACCATTTAATAAAGATAGTCCACTTAATTTTAGAAATAAGAGATTTAATATATAATACCTAATATTACTTTTATGTATTTTTTTACTGAAAACATTTATTGTAATACTGTGAAGAAACTATGCCGTTATAGTCTTCAAGACTTAAATGAATCAAGTGTTTATTAGCTGCTGTAGTTTTTAAACTAATAAAAATCAGTACATCAGCAATTTGTAAATACAGTTTTTAAAATAATACCTTAAAACTTTACAGTGGTTATTATGACTGTATTTAGGCCTAAAGTTATTTAATAATTTGATATGAAGGCTTTTTAATAGTTTGATGATGCAGCTCAGGGATAGGTAAACTCTGGCTGGTAGGCCAGATGCAGCCCGTTGCCTGGTTTTGTAAAGGAAGTTTTTTTGGAACATAGTCGCACCCATTGTTTACATGGTAGTTATGGCTACTTTCACCCTACGCCAGTGGGGCAGAGTAGTTGCAACAGAAACTGTATAGCCCACAAATGTGGAAATGTTTAAATTTAGATTTTAAAAATTGAAAAATTCTTTGAGCCTATACAGGGCAAGTCCATTGACCCCTGAGGTAGAAAACAGTCAAGAACTTGGGTGCCGAAGCCAAGTGGCCTAGGTTCAAATTCCCTTTCTCCCATTTCATAGCTAGTGACCATGGGCAAATCACTTAACCTCTATGCCTCATTATGAGGTGTAAATGCACTCATTTGTATAAATAGTGCCTGGCACATACTAAGCACTGTGTAAGTGATTGCTGTTGTTTCTCCTTGGAGCTTTGATAAGTTATTGTTAATAGAAAAATGACACTAATGATTTTCCTTTTAGAGTAACAAAGGCACTTTGAGTCTTTTATTTTTTCAAGAATGTAATAAGACTTTTTTCATTTACAGTCAGTGTTCCCTGTTACCAAAATTTACTTTATGAATATAAAGAACTGAACGTCTTTAAGACAGTACTTTTGCTTAAATGTCAAACCATTATTTTTCCAAGGCACATCAAACTGGCTGTGCATAGTCCAGGCCTCTAAAGCTTGTGTGCATACCCTAGGTAGCATGTGAGATATACATTTTGTAAATATAGTTTTTAAAATAATGCTTGAGACTTCCCTGGCGGTCCAGCAGTTAACACTATGTGCTCCCAATGCCGGGGGCTTGGGTTCGATCCCTGCTCGAGGAACTAGATCCCACGTGCCTGCCATAACTAAGAGCCCACATGCCCCAACTAAACTATCCGGCATGCTGCAACTAAAGACCTGGCACAGCCAAACAAACAAATAAATAAATATTTATAAAATATAAGTAAAATAAAATAATGCCTTAGGAGTTAGGAAAAGAAAATATTAGAACATTTTTACCTTTGTATTATTTTAAAAAATCTGTGTAGTTTATCATGTACATAAATTATATGTATGGAACTTTGTGTATATAATTTGATAATAAATAAGATGCATATTAAAAAGTTTTCTTATGGTTTGCCCAGTCAGGTGTTTGGAGACCACTGGAGGACAGAATGATGAAATTTAGAGCCTCAGCAATGATAGAATTTAGAACCAATTCCCTGACTTAGAAGATAAGGAAAATAATTCATAGACTGTAATTGAGTTGTCCAACTTTACGTAAGTGTTCAGAAACAGTCTATCCAGTGGCTAGAATCTAATCACTGACCGAGTAGAATCTGGGTCACTGGACTCGTAAACCAGAAGTGACTGTTGAGTTTCTCAGGTTGATGCTCCTGGCATATATGCTTGATATGTGTGTGTGTGTAAATCTCTGACATAATAAGCCATACTCAGTAGGCACACCCTGTTTCCTTATTCAGGCATCTTAATTTCATCCCATTAAATCTTTGACATATCAGACTACCAGAAAGCATGAAGAAACCTGGGCTGAGAGTCTTCGTTCCAGGAGACCTGATCTTGACTGTATGGCTGGTTTGAGGCGCATCACTCTGAACTGCACCACGCTCATTGGTGACCTGGGTGCAAGTGCTTTGGCAGAATCTCTTAGTGAGGATTTATGGCTTAGAGGTAAATTCTAAAATTGAAAGTACTGAATTTTTAATATGAAATATGCTTAGCTTTTGGCATGATACTATTGTGATAGGATTTTTTTAAGCCTCATTTTACTGATAGCTTTTATTTTGCTTTTAAACTTTCTCTAAGAGTTGCATATATCCTTTATAGAAAATACAGAGTAACAAGAGAACAATTACCTATAATTTTAATACCCAGACATAATCACTGTTCATTTTGGTGTATATACTTTCAGTCTTTTTTTTTCTACAAATATATTTGTACACTTAGGGATTACAAAAATAGAATTGTAGTATACTTGCTATTTCATATTCCTGCTTTTTTCACTTAATGATGTATCATGTAGTATTGCGTCGTATTGATGTCCCATAGTTTAATCAATTCTTTGCAATTCGATTTAGACAGTTTGCTTTTCCCTGTCAGAAACAATGTGAATATGTTGTATATACATCTCTGTGTCCATCGGGATTACTTCTGTAGAATAAGGTACTACAAGTGGAATGACTAAGTGTGACATACTTTTAAGACTTTTGATACACATGGCCAAATTACCACCCAGAAATGCTATGCCAATTTATAGTCTACCACAACAGTAGATGTGAAGCCTGCCTCTCACAAACAGTGGCTTGTAGCACTTGTAAAAAAATGTAAAACTACAAAAATGAGTACCTCTCCATTTTCTATGCAAGTGGGATTACTCCAAATTTTATAACTTTTTTCAATTAATTTAGTATGAGCATTTTAGCAAGTCAGTAAATTTGCATCTCCTGCATCATTTTTTGTGATTGTTCAGTATTTCATTATATGAATATGCCACAGTGCACGTAGCTTATCCACTCTTGTATATAAGCTTTGTCCAGTTTTTCAGTTACAAATAGTACTCTGATATATATCCTTACCTATATCTCTGACTATTTCTTTTGGTTAAATTCTTAGAAAGAGAGTTGTTGGATCAAAAGGGTATAGACATGATTTAAAGGCTTTTCTTACAGAATCTTGGCTTAATCTGATAGGAAAATAACTACATTTTGTTTTATTTTGTATTCATTTGATTTACTGGTGAGGTTTACTGGCTGTTTGTATTTGGCTATTTGGTTAATTATACCCTGTGTCCATTCTCCTGTAGTGAGAGTTTGTAAGGGTTGTATCATATCCTGTCAGATCCGTATGTCTTACTTGCTATTTCTGTGTGTCATGGGGGTGTTGAAAGACTCCAGTTATTTTAATGTGATGGTCCACACCACACTTAAAAAAAAAGACTCATCATAGTTTCCTTTCATGTAATATTTTTTTAATACCTGTGCTTTGGTGATGATCCCTTTGGTTTAAATGAGTAGGTTGTTCAGCCCCAGAACTACTAGAATTCATGTTCAGTGTTTCTGGTTTTTGTCTGACTTTTTATGGAGAGAGTTCTTGACCATCATACTTTCATGATAGGTTTTTACTATGTATTCTCTATTCACACATTGTTTGAATTTGTTATTATTTGTATCCTCTTAGACTTGTCCTTTTTTCCTCTAAAACTAACAGTTATTACATTTCTTCTATTTTGTTTTCCCCTTTTAGCTAGTTTCAAGTGTGATTTGGAGCTGAAGATCATGATCAAAAGAATGCAGTGCATTTCTGAGCTCCACCAGGTTTTGCTTGTGAGGTTTACATGCCTCTGCCGCCCTTGCTAATTATGAACTGAGATTCATTTTGTGATGCTTTTTGCTCATACATTATATAGAGTTATTCTTCAGTTCTGTAATTGTAAAATATGTTGGATGATTTATTGATACTAAAGCCAGGGTTATCATTGCACATTCAAGAAGAGGTTTTTAAATTGGATCATGCATTATGTGTGTGCATATACGTTTCTGTTTTTTTCCATACCCAAAATTACAAACCTGCCATGACTTGTCTTGTGCAGGACTCTTCCACACGTGAGAAAATGAGAGTTGTCTATATGTTAAATCTGTAGAGTTAGGAAGTGACCTTTGTCTTTCATCAAAAGCACTTGACCTGCAACAGTGTGGCCTCACCAGTGAAGGAGCAAAGGCTTTACTAAAGGCCCTTGAAACCAACAGAACTCTGCTCGTTCTGGATATAAGAAAAAATCCACTTGTTGGTATGTGGTCACTTTTTTGAAATTGATAAACACGTAGCAAAACAAAAAGAATTTGTTCACGTATTGACAGTTTTGTAAAATTGAATGTGTTTAGCTTTCCTCATCACACACAGTTGGCCCTTGAACAACGTGGGGTTAGGGGTGCCGACCCCTACGCAGTTGAAAATCTGAGTATAAGTTTATAGTCAGTGGTTCCACATCTGTGGATTCAACCAACCTTGGATCGTGTAGGACGATAGTACATATTTATTGAAAAATATGCGTGTGTCAGTGGACCCGCGAGGTTCAAACCCATGTTGTTCAAGCTTCAACTGTACTTTTCTAGTGTTGCACTTCCCTTATGTTTTTAGCAGATAATGTACTAATTAAAGTGAATTTTACTTGTAAATTGTTCTTATCCCTACTCTGAATAGAGGTGAACCTAGATACTAAGCCTGCTTCCACCAAGAGCATTGTTTCTTTCCTGTGCAACCTCTGAATTCTTGCCAGGAGCACTTTATTCATTTGTCAGAATCACAAGCAATTTTTTAAATATCTTCTGTGTGCCAGATATGGGTTTAGGCACTAGGGATAAAGCAGTGAACCAGACAGACAAAAGTCTTGCCCTCGTGGAGCTTACATTCTAGTGAAGGAGTTCAGATAGAAATGAGTAAACAGATAAGTAATATAATTTTAGAGAGTAGGAAGTGCAAAAATATCTTAAAGTAAGGAGAGTGAGGGAGTTCAGATAGAAATGAGTAAACAGATAAGTAATATAATTTTAGAGGGTAGGAAGTGCAAAAATATCTTAAAGTAAGGAGAGTGAGGGAGAGCAGGTAGGACTCCATTGGATAGGTTTGTTAGGGGACAGCTTCACTGGAGAAGTGGCATTTGAACAGAGACCTGAATGAAGAGAGGAGCAAGCCATGGAAGAACTGGAGTAAGCACATTCCAGGACAAGGAGGCAATGAGTATGCAGGCATGTAGGTGGGTGGGGTATTTAAGGAAAAGCAAGGAGGCCAACATGGCCAGAGTACCGAGTGAAGAAGAGTGTCGTATGACATGAGGTCAAGGAGCTAGCCAGGGGTCTGCTCTTGTAAAGTCTTGAAGGCCAGCGTAAAGATGTGGATTATTCTAAATGAGTAGAGGGGTTTGAACTGGAAAAAGGCATGATCCAAATAGTATCTCAATAAGGTGACCTGGTATAGAGAATGGACTTGGGAGGATAAAGAAGAGAAACAGGGAGACCAGTTAGGAGACTGTCACAGTGCTCCAAATAAGAGATGTTTATGGCCTAGGTTAGGTTGGAAGTTTGGAGCAAGTGAAAAGTGGTTGAATTCAGGTTGTGTTTTGAGGGTGTAGCTATCAAGACCTGCAGATAGATTAGATGTGGGGTATGAAGGAAATAGTAACAAGGAGACAAGTCGTTGATGATTATGTGTGCAACTGGGTGGTATCACTTAGAAGAAGGGGGCTGATGGGAGGAGCAGCTTTTGAGGGACTATCAGGACTTTGGTTTGTTATCTTGGATGCCCTTTAGGTATCTAAGCGTCTGGATGGTACTCAGACTGTACTTTCTATCCAAAGGTATCTAAAGCCACTTTAGATGCAAAATGTTTAAAGCTGACCTTTGCTGCTGCCAAAATAGTAGCCACTGGGGGCAGTCTGCAAGATGGCATCTTAGGTTTTTGAGGAAGAAATTAGAATACACAAAGGGGGAAATAAGTGTATAATTACATAATGTAGATTTCATATTTAATTTTATGGGAAAAGCAATAATTAGTTGGCTTTTGGTTTTAAATGGAAATAGCCACTCATTGGGAAATAATTACTCTAATTTCAATTTATTTTACTTTAAATCATTCTGTGCTGAAAGCAGTTACCAAAAAAGGTCTCCAGAATGGAAGGAGTGCCAAGTCAGAGGTATATAACATGTTTTAATTCTCTCGGAAGAATTTCTCTTTAATGGCTTGTTTTTCTTTCCTTCTTAAAAGAAAATTATCAAGGTACTTTCTGCCATCTTAAAACTAAGTTTTTAGTCAAATGAAATGGCTTTTCTGTTTTTGAAAATGTTGTGTGATGCTTTAATTTAGCTTCCCAGAAATGCAGATTGAAGACCTTTTATTAACTTAAAATAACTTAATTTCTAATGAAGATCAAACCCTCCTAAATTACCTGTAACTTAAATGGCATATTTATCATTTCTCTCTCAGTACCAATGGATAACTTCTCCATCGGTGAAGGAACCATCCAAAGCTTCTAGACAGAAAAAGAGAACTATAATTTTGGAAAGTGGTCGAAAAGGAAAAGCTACTATTAGAATTGGTAACTTTTTTTTTTTTTTTTTTTTTTTTGCGGTACGCAGGCCTCTTACTGTTGTGGAGCACAGGCTCCGGATGCACAGGCTCAGCGGCCATGGCTCACCAGCCCAGCAGCTCCGCGGCATGTGGGATCCTCCCGGACCGGGGCACAAACCCGTGTCCCCTGCATCGGCAGGCGGACTCTCAACCACTGCGCCACCATGGAGGCCCTCTTTCTTTTTTTTAATGCTACTAGAATTTATACCCCTTATATTTTCTGGTGTGCTAAAATTAAAACAGCTTTAATGGTTATTCCTTAACAGTTAATTACTTCCTTAACGGTTAGCTGTTAATATTATTTGTGGTTCTTATGGAACGTACCTAGGATGTTCCTGACACATAGTGTTTAATATTTATTAGATATTAATTTTAATATGATAAAGCTCTTGAAGTGACAAAATCCATATCCAGATACGAGGTCACCTTTTCTCCCTTTCATGTGGGGTCCAGGCCTTAGGAAAGAGGGAAGCATGTGATGTGTCTGTTGACAACCCCAAAATAAAATAAAGTAGGCAGAGCCCTTGGCACTTTACAGATATGAATACCTTTTATTGTCATCAGAACCCTGTGAACAGACAGTGTTTTACAGCAGTGCAGACAGGTTAGGGTCAGGTGCAGTGGGGAAGTGGGATCAGGCAGGATAAGAACATGGGGAGATTGGTGGGGGGGGCTGTTTCCAGAGCCTTTACTAAGGAAACAACAAAAATCACAGATGATAATGACTGTTTTTTCAAAATGCAGGAATCAGTGGAAAAACTAGAAATGATCATGTTCAGAATTGTGATCAGTTGTGTCTAAGTATGTAGAAGTCAGTTACTTTCCCATCAGCCAGAAATAACACTGAAAAACAAGGAAAGATCCCATTTGCAATAGTCACAAAAATTAGTAAATATCTAGAAGCCAGTTCAGTGTTCTCCTGAAAAAGTTAGTGCAAAAGGATAGATGAAACATTTTAAACATATATGTTAACATTAATAAAATGTAATGTTAACATACGATCTATTAACATATAAAGCCACTGGCAGAGGGAAACAGAGATCGGAAGAGAAGTCCAGAAACAGGTCCCTGTTTACTTGAGAGTTGTATTTTAACTTAGACAATTTTACAGTCTAACTTGACTTTTTGTCTAATTGATTGATTGAAGCATTGATAATTCATTTAAACAGAAATTAGATATTTGCATCATAGCATACACAACTTCTAGTCAGTCGAAAAGATGCAAAGGCAACTAGATGCAAGAAGCAAATATAAAATACAGGAGAGAATTTCTGTGTAAGTGTAGGGAGTACAGAAGCCTTCCTAAGTAAGCCATAAAACTCAGAAGCCATAAAGTAAAAGATATTTAATTCCATGAAAATTTAAAACTTTTCTACAGTTCAAGACGTAAACAAAACAAAATGACAGACACCAAAGTTGGGTAGTGTATTAACATATAAAGGTTACTGTTGATATAGAGAAGAACCCACAAATAAATGAAAAAGGATAAGCAAATTTTAAAAAGGCAGGGGGTGGTTTCTACCTGTATGAGCAAACAACTCAGAAGAAACACAGCTGGCTACTAGACAGTTGAAGAGGGGCCAACTTCTTTAGGAAATGCAGATTAAAACCATGGGATTTTCTTCCCCTCTGATGGGCAGAAATTCTAAAGACTGATAACATCTGGTGTAGACGAGGGAACAAACACACTTTGCCTATGTTAAGTATAATAAATGTGTTCAATTTTGGAGCGAGGTTTGCAGCGTCCATCAAAGTTCAAAACTCCCTTGCTCTTTGACCAAAGACTTTGACTTCTAGGCACCTGCCCTCTGCCAGTACTCTGCCTTGCACAGAAGTGTGCATAAAATCAGGCACCCGCAAGTCCAATGAGGGATACTTACATAATGGGGAAAATGTAGAGACAACCCGGATGTCCTTCAGGAGGGGTCTGATGAAGGAAATGAGGATCCATCCGTGGTATGGAGTAACGTGTGTGTGGAGAACGGGGAAGGTCTGTGAGCAAACTGGGAAGATGACCTGATATGTCATGAGGTCAAAAGGAAAAAGAGCAGGTGTAGAAAAGGACATTTCTATGATTCCACTTAGAAACCCACAGTGTTTGTATTTGTAAATACTATATATGTATATATGTACATACGGAAACACGCATATATACACGTATACACATTTGTGTATCTGATCCTGAGAATGCACAAAAGACTGTTATTGGCAGCCACCTCTATGGAAGGGAATAGATCTTTATATTTTTACTCTAGTTTTCCTAATTGTGTGCAAATTTAGAGTTAATTTTTTATTTAAAAGTTAGGCAGTCAGGAGAGGCCTAGTGACTGTTTTGTGGGCTTCTCTCACCTCAGGATGCAGTCTTCGTGCCCTTCTTGTTTCTGGTTTGTCTTTTGGAGCAGACACCACTGAAACGAGCATCTTGTCATCACTTGCCAGCTGCCTGCGGTTTTCTTGCGCCCTACTAACCGTCACCACCTTTGTGAGATGCTGTTTCGCGCTGAGGTGGTGCCTTTCCCCTCACACACACCCCTCTGGTACCTTGGGAAGTCCAGGGGTTTCTCAGTGGGCATTCTAGAATACTCATCCCAGAGATGCAGTGGGTTTTTCAGCCACATGCATTTGGGGAAAACTCTGTTCCTGTATGAATTATCCTCTTGGGAGTTCACGATTCACCGGAGCTCTTGAGACGCTCTAGGAAGTTGAGTCAAGAAACACGTGTAGCCCTGTTAATTCAGGATTTCCTAAATTTCTATGACTGACTGTGGCACCGCTTTTCCAGTCACAACCATCCTTATCAGCTTCCGTCCTAGACTCCCTGGGGAGTGCTGCTCAGACTGTCCTGGAAGCTTTGTAGTCCCAGGATTACCTGCTGCTTCCACACCCACCCGGCCCCCTGCTAGCGCTCTGTCAGCCTGGCACCTTCTCCCTGCCCCCAACTCATTCGACCACAGGCCCTGCCCCTGCTGTGGGATTTAGTGATAACTCCTGGGAGCGGTGGCCCAGCACAGCCCACGGCAGTGCTCGGTGTGGCTCACAGGGTTTAAAACACACAATTTGAGCCCTTACTGGAACATGGGAAGATGATTTAAATCCAGATGTCTTATTTCATAATCCCCGTGTCTCTGAAAGTGGGAGAAACAGACTGGGAGGGCCGTATGTTTCAAGTAAAAGGGAGACTGTTTCTCTGTGGAAGTAAAGAACGGGCCCTCACAGTTAACAGGTAACGTAGGGGGTTTGTGCTGAGTCTGTCATGTTCGGCCTGTTATACTCATTTATATGACTGTTGGGTCCTTATTGGCATTTTCATTTACTGTCCATGCTTGAAACTCCCCAGTGTCCCTGTCTTGATCACGAGCCCTAATTCTGTTGACCTAGAAAGTTCTTTGTGGGAGCTTTCTAGCAGGCCTCTCCCCCAGTGTCCCCACCCTCCAGCCCCTGTGTCATAGTGCTTTTTCTACAACGCAGAACTCCTTGTTGTGCAGACCTGATTGCTCCTCATGCTCCAGGATCCGATGGATCCAGTTCCCAGGAGAGCGTGTCTGCAGGGCCCTCTGCGGTCTGCAGTCCTGCCCCCAGCCAGACACCCAGCGCCCCAGGTGCTGCAGAGAACTTGCTGAGGTCCCCTGTGCCTTGGCAGAGACAGCTCTCTGCCAGATGCCCTTCCTTCGTCTCCCCGTGTCCTGACCCTTCTCACCTCCCTTCCGCTGAAACCTTCAACCTGCCCTTGGGCAGAGGTACTTGCTCAGTTCTGTGCTTCCACAGCGCTTATCCTGTGGAATCTGAATTCCCTCCACAGCCGTCTTGCTAGGTTGGGAGCAGCTGATTCCCCTTCATCTTTTTCTTCCTTCCCTCAGCCCCACAGCAGGGACACTCTCAGGCACCGTGCAAATTTAATCTTCAATTTCTAGTTGTTATGACATTGTTGCTGTCAGGATACCACCTACGTTCACAGTAGGATGGGTAAATGTGTGGGGGACGACTGTAAATACAGATTCTTTGTAAATCCAGGTTCTTAATTCTTCCCCCTTTTAATATTTTTTCCCCTTAAATCACGTGTCCTTTTTGCTGCTCCAGCTCTATAATTGGACTGTCACCTGGGGAGCCTGAGGCAGCAGAATATCAAAGAGGGTAGACACTACATTTTTAATGTCAACGTCAACCAGGATACCTACTACCTGTGCAAAGGGGGGCCCAGAATTCAGGCTCAAAGCCTGTTACCAGATACTTGGTTTCCCTGCTTGCGTCTCTTCTGTCTGTCGACGTGCACTTGACTCCTATTAACTTTAACAGGAATTATGTGTGTGCCCTGAGGGCCGAGCATAGCTTTTAATGGGGGCTTCCTCACACTGCTTTTCTTTGCTGTTTACTTTTAATGAATCCCACCCTGTAGAAGTGGAAGAATAAAATAGGATGTGCTTGAGAAAATTGAGAGAGTTATGACATATTTTCCTTGTAATCCAGAATAGCATGTCAGCTCTTCTTCTGTTTGTCTCCTTTGGTTGTCAGCGGAAGATAATTTTGGCTTGCTCACTCTCCAAATCAGAAACTGAAGTCCAATACTAACGTATCCTAGATGAAACTTGACCCATTCATTTTTGAGAGTCTGTATGATCCCTGTGCAAGGTGCGGAGAATGAAAAGACAGCTCTGTTGACTTCAATCGATATTTACATAGCATTGAATGTGTTCCAGATGCTGTTCTAAATTCTATCAGTTATCTACTTTTGCATCATAGAACACTTCAAGACTGTGACTGAAAACCACAGCCATTTCTTTTGCTCAGGATTCTTTTCAGTCAGCAGGTGGGGCTGGGCTCAGTGGGGTGGTTTCTTCTGCTGGTCTCATCTGAGATCACTTATTCAACCAAAGTCATCTGGTGATCCACCTAGAGGCTAAATGGCCCCCCTCATCTGTCTGGCAGCTGGTGCTGACTGTGGGCTGGGCCTGTTATTTCCAGCAGGCTAGCTCGGGCTTGCTTCCATGGCAGTGATGTTTTAAGAGGGCAGGTATAGAAGCCTCATGCCCCTTGAGGCCTCAGCTTGGAAGTTGCACAGCATCACTCTTG